>NW_026848152.1:0-225230 GCF_030411735.1 Phialemonium atrogriseum
TTAAGGTTAGGGTTGCCTTTGGCAGGAAAGTCCTTTGGACTTCAAATGCCAATTATAAGGTAAGGATTAATCACGTGACTTAGCTACTTTGTAGGTTTATAAATAAGTCATATGTGTTGCTTAATCAGCAAACCGCTTAGTCATCACTATTGTGGTTACCTTAATATATGGGTTTGAAGTTAGACTTATCAAGTAATCTTTATATACTGCCCTAGCTACTGCCTTAGCTACTACCCTAGCTACTGCCCTGGCTTTAAGGTGGGGTAGGTGGATTTTCTAGGCTAGTAAAGACTAGCGCCACTACTGTTGATTTTTTGTGAAAGTTGAGGGTATTTTCTTCCCTTTTTTAGAAGGCAAGATTCCTGCGTATTGAAGAGTCCCAATTTAAGTCCCAACCTTCAAGAGCTTTGTCAAGGAATAGGTAGAAGCACCCAGTGGTATTATAAGTAGCCACTTTACAGTAGTTACACCAAGCCCCTTTTGTAAATTTCCACGCTGCCTTTTTAAATCCTTGATTAGATCCATTTTTCTAACTACCTTTATAAGGTTTATTAACCTTGTAAGGTAATTTTGACTGCCTTACTACCATTACTTTGGTAGTAAATCCTTTATTGTCTGCTAGTCTGCATAATTCATCAAGCAAACTATTACACAACATAGTCAAAGTATAAGCTTTGATGTTTTTACATAAGGCTTGCATGATATTTGCCACAAATCCTTCGTATCGATTAGTAAAGGCATTTAAAATCCAACTAAAGATACACTTATCGTTAAATTTCCACCCCTTTTAGTGTAATTCAGTCACCAGCTCTTTGGCTTTAGTAATAAATGCGTCCATACTGGCAAAATCTGCCAGTTAAATTCGCAAGAATTCCTTGAATAACAAGTAGTTGGTAGTAAAACCTTCCAGCTTGTAAGCCTGCTGCAAGGTATCCCATACAGCTTTAGCTTCTTTCAAGTGCTTGATATATTCAAGTAGTTCTTTTCCACACAAAAGCTTCAAAAGTCCTGCAGCTTGCTTGTTTTCTTTTGCAGTAGAGACTTTAAAGTCACCTCCTTCCTCAAAATCAGGGGTTTTATACAGGCAGTGATCCAGATCCTTCATTTCTAAGGCAACTGGCACATGAATTGACCAAGTAGGGTAGTTGGCCGCGCTAGTAAGAAGAGGAATAGTAATTTTGCTGTCCATTTTGAGTGAAAAATCAAGTGAAATGGAAGAAATCAGGTAAAGAATTCAGTTAGAAAGACAAGATTATGTAGTAAAAAGGATGATTTTTGTGTCTTGTAAGTAAACCAGTCACTTTCAAAAGGAAATGGAAAATACCACGTGAAAGAAGATAATAGAGTTATTAGTGGAAATCACGTGACAGGAAGGAAACCAAACCAGTAGTTGCCTTAATAAGCAAGGTTTGAAGTTGGAAGGTGCATAGGTTGACTAGTTGAAAGAGATTGAGCAATCCAGGCTCATAACCTCAAAAGGTTAGGTTGTGACCAAAGAGGTAGGTTATGAAAGCAAAGTATTCAACTAGTGAAAGTACTGCTGTAAGCAGTAGAAAGGCAGGAAGTAAGGTAGGCAAGTAAGATAGGCAAGTAAGGTGCAAAAGACTGGTTGTATTGTGTGGTTGATGATTTCACCAAAGTCAGCCGGCTAATCTAACTGACTATATAGTAAAAATTCAGTCTTCTTGCTTTACTTGATCTACTAGATCAAACAACTTGATACCTCGGATCGGCTGATCAGACCGGGTCCGTAGGATCCAATTGTTTGAATCAGTAGTAATACGTGGATCACACACTTACAAGGTGGTGATACGTATCAAGTGGTTTGACAGGGTTTGATGGTTTTAGGTGGTTTGATTTTCTGCACCTACCCTGTACTTTCAAGGCTACCCTGGACTTGCAGGGCTACCCTGGACTTGAGGTTAGGGTTGCCTTTGGCAGGAAAGTCCTTTGGACTTCAAATGCCAATTATAAGGTAAGGATCAATCACGTGACTTAGCTACTTTGTAGGCTTATAAATAAGTCATATGTGATGCTTAATCAGCAGACCGCTTAGTCATCACTATTGTGGTTGCCTTAATATATAGGTTTGAAGTTAGATTATCAAGTAATCTTTATAACGTGAAAGCGAATGAAGTTATTAGTAGAAATCACGTGACAGGAAGGAAACCAAACCAGTGGTTGCCTTAATAATCAAGGTTGAAGTTGGAAGGTGCGTAGGTTGACTAGTTGAAAGAGATTGAGCAATCCAGGCTCATAACCTCAAAAGGTTAGGTTGTGACCAAAGAGGTAGGTTGTAGAAGCAAAGTATTCAACTAGTGAAAATACTGCTATAAGCAGTAGAAAGGCAGGAAGTAAGGTAGGCATGTAAGGTGCAGAAGAGTGGTTGTATTGTGTAGTTGATAATGATAAAGATGTTCCTTCAAAGTCAGCTGGCTAATCTAACTGACTATATAGTAAAAATTCAGTCTTCTTGCTTTATTTGATTTACTAGATCAAACAACTTGATACCTTGAATTGGCTGATTAGACTGGGTCTGTAGGATCTGATTGTTTGAATTAATAGTGTTACGCCCCGAAGGCCCGGGTCAATATTGCCCCGGCCCCCACGCGCGGGGCCTGGGAAAGCCCGGTGGCCAAGGTAGCTTGGTCCGCCACATAAAGTGGCTTCAAGTAATCAGCGCAAGCGTAGCCTTCAATTAGAAGGCCCTGTAATTAGTACAGTCCTACCCCGCAGGGTAGGAAGGCCCAGCTAGCCCAGTCGACAGTCCTACAAGGTCCCTGCAGAGAGCCTGCGTAGGGACTGCTAGGCAGCCCTGAGTTAAAGACCGCGATAGACCTGCCCAAAGGTTTACAAAGGCAGGCTTCAATATACATTCTAGCTAAGAAGCTGCTTAAGACAGTTTCCTACCTAATTTACTAGCAATACTGTCGCAACTGCCTTCTTTCTCAAAACCTGTGCCAATTAGCCACCTTGTATAAGTCAGTCAGACTAATCACCCCTATGCCTCTATCTCGCTGCCAACCCAAGTCTTGCAACCTGTTACAACTTTGAAGCCTCTTTTAACAAGCTTGCTATACAGCACGCTTTTGCCTTCAATCCAATACACTAACCCTACCAAATTCCACAATGTTGAATAACAATAACAACGCCAGCATGCCTAATCAACCTAGCGTTAACCCTGCCGCTAGCCTTGCAGTAGACTTCTTTGCTACTACCCTACTAGCTAGACAAGTAGCTCCTACTGCCACGAACCTAAAGGGCTACCTAGCCTACAATATCAACCATGTCTACTCCTACTTGCATAGGCAGATTCAATACTATATAAATAGCGCCTATATTCTAGATAACTAGCTAGCTGCCTTTGTCAAGGCAGTAAAGCTTTGCAACAAAGCGCAGCAACTCACTAGCCTAGGTTTAAAGACTAACAACAAGTCGTCGCAACTTACCAGTACGCTAGCTCTAAGCACAGTCTGAGAGAGCCAACCAGCTACCCCCTAGCCTAAGAATACAGCTGCAAATCTAGCTTAGAAAGCCTGCCAGAAGCCTAATTAAAGGTCTCGCCAAGCCTTTAGTCAAGGGTCTTACCTAAGACCTCACTAGCTATCTCTTAACAAAGACAGCAAGCTTGATAATTACTTTAAGGCCTACCCTAGCTTAAAAGGCACTTGTATTGACAAGATTACTATACTAAAGGCTAATAAGGGTCTTGCCAACTACTGCGCCTAGTTTAACAACCTTGAGACTGCTTTTATTGCAGACCTTAACTAGTACTAGACTGCTAATATATAGGTTGCCTTTGCTACTAGTTACTTCGACTAGACTATAAAAAACCGTTGGCATATAGCAATCAACGCCTACCTATACATATGCCGCTACTAGCGTAAATTTGTCTGCTAGGTTTAACAAAACCACTCTTACATGCAAGCTAACTGTCAAGACAACCTTTAAAAGTAGTTTAAAGCCTAGCAGAAGGACAGTAAAAGCCTAGTTGACTTTTATACCTAACTAGAGTCTCTAGCTCTTAAAGCTAGCTAGACAATTAGCTACAACCTCCTCTTACATTAATTTACTAGCTAGCTGCGTGATAGCCTGCATTAGCGTTGCTATTGATTAGCTGCTTAACAATGCCTAAGAGGTTTGAAAGACCTATAATACTAACAAGCCCTAACTTAACCAAGACTTTACAGGCAATAACTAGTCTTATAGCAAGAACTGCAACAAACGCCTAGCTAATAATAACTATAGCGATAACTATAACAACTGTGGCAATTATAGTCAAGGCTTTTAGTCATAACCTTCTGGCAAGATAACTGACGCCAAAAAGCAACACTGCAAAGACTAGCGCCTTTGCTTCAAATGTGGTAAGGCAAGGCATATCTCAAAGGACTGCCAAGGTTAGTATAACCTAAACCCACCTGCCAATACTACCATGACAACCTCTTTGACAGCGCCTGCAGGTGCTGCCTACAAGGCTAGGGCCTAACTAGCTACTACTAGGAAGGTTACAAAGCTTGACAACAACACTGACGTCAACTACACTACGTCTAATTCTAACAAGCACATTGCCAAGTGCCAAAAAAACGATTAGAGAGCTGCATAGTTTTTAATGCAAGCTTTACTAACTACCTAAAAGCAGTTAAGGCAGTTAATACCTAGGGAAAAGTGGCTATTAATGGCAAGGCTAAGAAGGTTCTGATTAGCCTAGACATCTATGCTAAGTTAGACCTAGTGGCTTTTAACTATGTCAGACTAATAGGCTTGAAGCTTTGCTAGCAATGCAAGCATAACCACTCAATACTAGAAATTAAGGGTGCTGGCAAGACTATAGTAAAGACTTACAAAGTCTACCACCTGCGCCTTAAACTTACTAACTGCTAAAAGCATAGCGTCAAAGTGATTAGGCTCTTTGTAGCAGTCAATTGCAATCTATTCAACGCCTTAGTCTTAGTAGGCTAGCCTATTTTGCAAGACTTAAAGATTAATATTTACAACGGCAACGCTATGTGAAAGTACTTTTACTGCCTGCAAATCTAGCTAGTAAAGATTAGTGAATTTACCTAAAAAAACCTTACGCAAGTAAAGGTCTGCGTCTTTAAAGTCTAGGCACAATACTAGCCCTTAGTCGCCAAAGACAACAAAGACAACTCTTTGGAAGACTCTAGTCTCTTAGACCTTTAACAATTACCGCAGCGCCTAGCTAACTACAATAGCAACGTGTTTGACAGTTGCTAGGCAAAGCTACTGCCTTCTTACAAAGAGAGCAATCATGCAATTAATATAATACCTAGTAAATCACTACCTTTCTAGCATATATTTAACCTCTCCCTTGCAAAACTGCAAGTCTTAGAGAACTTTATCAACAATGCCTTAGAAAAGGGTATTATCAAAGAGTCTGTCAGCCTTACCAAAGCTCCTATACTCTTCATTCCTAAGAAAGATAGGACTCTCTAGTTATGCGTTGACTACTAAAGACTTAACAAAATTATAGTAAAAAACCATTACTTACTACCTCTAATTAGTAAGCTTTTAAACTGCCTAAACAGCGCTATAGTCTTTTTAAAAATTAACCTACAAGTAGCTTACTACTAGATACAAATCTAGGAAGGCAACAAGTAAAAGACTGCTTTTTGCATGCACTATAGCTACTTCAAATTCCACATGATGCCTTTTAGGCTTACCAATGCACTTGCAACCTTCTAAGCCTATATCAATAAGGCCTTGCAAGGCTATGTCAATAGCTTCTGCATCGTTTATCTCAACAATATCCTCATTTTCTCCTAGTTAGAAGAAAACTACTAGCAGCACCTTGATTAGGTCTATAAACAGCTATGCTAATTTGAATTATTTGGCAATGCAAAGAAGTGCTCTTTCTTCTAGACTAAGGTTAAATTCCTTAGCTTTATTGTCAATATAAAGGGTCTCTAAATAGACCCTAGCTGCGTAGAAGCAGTATGTAAGTAGTTAAACCACCTTCTAAGAACTTACAGAGATATTCAAGTCTTTCTTAGCTTTTGCAACTTCTACTAGAGGTTTATTTTTGCCTTCTCATGCATAGCCTAGCTACTACATAACCTACTAAAGAGTATAAAGAATAGCTAAAAGCTAGGTCAAATTGGTAACAACTAGGAAAAGCCCTAGCAGCAGGCTTTTTAAGCCCTAATCAACGCCTTTACTATAGAGCCAGTACTGCATTACTATAACCCTAACTAGTTACTGCATGTAGAAACTAACGCTTCTAATTATGCATTAGCTAGGATAATTTCCTAGCAATTTGACAACAGCTAGCACCTTATTGCCTACTACTCTTAAAAGTTCTCCAAGGCTAAGGTAAACTACCTAGTCTACAACAAGAAGCTAATGGCAATAGTTATAAGCTTCTAGCACTAAAAGCACTACCTTAAAGGCGCTACAAAAGTCTAGGTTTACTTAGACTACAAAAACCTTAAGCAGTTTATAGATTAGACTTAGCTTAACAGTCGTCAAGCTTACTAGTTGATTTAGCTAGTGCCATACAATTTCTAGATTTTCTACTAGAAAAGCGCGTTAAACCTAGCAGATAAGCCCTTATGCAGACCTAACTATATTAGCAAAAACTGCCTTATTAACAATACGCTAGTCACCTAGCTATTACTCTTACTATACGCAAAGCTAGTAAAACCTACTAGTATAGTAAAAGCATAGCTAGGCTTCTAGGCAGCTGCTAAGCTACAGCTAAGCCTTTAGGCAGCTAAAGCGCAGCTAGGCCTTTAGGCAGCTGCTAATTAAGATAAATGCAGGCTAGCTTTAACCTACACCTTCTCTAAGCCTAACCTAGTAAAGGCTAGAGTTTGCTTTTTGCAAGACAAGACAGCCTAGACTGCTAGCAAGGCTAAGGAAAGAGACTAAGGTCTACAAGGTTAAGGATTACTGTTATATACTAGTAACTTTGCTACTAGCTACAAGCAGGCTTGCAAGACATTGCCTTTGCTAAATTGCAACAAAGCAATTGCATGCAAACTCTATATGCAAGTTATTACTAGATAGCAAGCTGCTAAGGCAACCTAGGGTTTTAAATCACTTGACAAGAAAGCTAAGACTCTGTTACTAATCAGACTTATTACAAAAGCCTAGAAAGCCAACTCTTACTGCCAAAAGGTTTAGGCAAGCCTTTCTAAAAGTCCTTGCTTTAGTAAGGTTAATATAAAAGGCATAACTGCGCAAAGTTCTATTTAGTCTCTTAACTATGCAGACAATAGCCTTCTATTACACTATTAGGGTAAGATTTACATCCTAGCGCAAGAATTGCTATAGCAAAAGCTTTTCTAGCACTTCTATAACTACCCTATAGCAAGTCACTAAGGCATAGACTAAACCAAAAAGCTAATCTAGAGGCACTTTAATTGGAAAAGCCTTAAGGCAAAAGTCTAGGAGTATGTTAGTAGCTGCTAGCCTTGCCAAAGCAAAGCAATTTACTAGCACTGCCTTTATAGAAAGCTGCAAGCATTGACTTTGCAAGACAATGCATGCCTCTTCTAGCATATATTGTTAGATTAGATTATAGAGCTTCTAGAGTCTTAAAAGAAGAGTATTAGCAAGTGATATAACAGTATCTTTACTGTTATAGACTGCCTTACAAAGTTAGTCTGCTTTATACCAATCTGCAGTAATATGTCTGTAGTAGACTTTGCAAAGCTGTTTTTCAAGCATATCAAATTACAATATAGCATGCCTTTAAGCATAGTAAGCAACTAAGACTTCTAGATTATAGCTTAATTCTAGCAAGAAGTTTGCATGCAGATTTTAATCAAAAGGCAACTTTCTATAGCTTATCATCTGCAAACTAATAGGTAGTTAGAGGCTTTTAATCAAGTAGTAGAAGACTACTTGAAAGCCTATATAGCAGACAACTAGGCAAATTAGGTAAACCTCTTCCTGCTAGCGTAGTTTGCTTACAATAATAGTTAAGGCTATGTAATAGGAAAATCGCTAAATTACTTGTTATATAGCTTTAATTGCAAAGTTAGGTTTCATGCTGCAAACAGCGTAGCTTTAGGGAGAGATTGCCTATACTTGACTAATCAGACTAACAGCACGCCTTTGTTAGCCTCTGCTAGCGCAGTACTAGGCAAGAAGCGCCTAAGGAAACACCTGCCAATGCCTAGGGTTTAAGCCTGACTGCAAAAGTTGAAAGCTCTTAAAGACAACCTATAGGTTAAGTTAGCGCAGGCTGCTAAGCATATAGCTAAGTATTACAACTATACTTATATGCTTAAGCAGTTTAAGGTTAACAATTTGGTCAAGCTATTAACCAAGAACCTACAGTTGAAAACCTTAAAGCTTAGCCTGCATTAGATTAGGCTTTTCTAGGTGATTGAATAGGTAGGCAGTTAAGTGTACCAACTTGCATTGTCTGATAAATATAGCTGCCTCTACAACATCTTTCCAATCCAGCTATTAGAAGACTACCGCCCCTGCTTTAGCAAAGGTCTACTACCTTCTCTAGACTTTGACGACTCTAAGGAAGAATAGGAGGTTGAAGAAATCTGCGACAACGCTGAATTTAACAGCGTGAAGCACTACCTTGTCAAGTAGGCAAATTAGCTGTCAGAATATAACACCTGGGAATTGCTAGAGCATCTAGAAAACGCCCTGAAGGCAGTCTGCGCGTACGAAAAGGCTTGCGGAAAGAAGAGGCCTGCGCCTACAAAGGCTGGGAATGACGGCGACAGCGACAACAGTGGTGGCAAGAACCCTGTAAGGTCCCTACCAGACCCCCAGGCCCCAGCCCGCAAGGCCCCGACAGTAGGCAAGCAGATCAGACAGTCAAAAAGGGTCCGGAAGTAAGGTTCTTGCCAAGTCAGTCACTCTTTTTCCTTACCCAACCAAAAAAGAGGTCGCGGAAGGTTTTTTAACAAGGATTTGGCGCCAGCTAGTCAGGCAGAAGGCGCCTACCTACCGGCGAGTAATCGGGTAGGGCGTGGAGGGTGCTGGGGACGCAGACGTCTTCTTGGAGGGAGGATAGTTGTTACGCCCTGAAGGCCCGGGTCAATATTGCCCCAGCCCCCACGCGCAGGGCCCAGGAAAGCCCAGTAGCCGAGGTGGCTTGGTCCGCCACATAAAGTAGCTTCGAGTGATCAGCGCAAGCGTGGCCTTCAATTGGAAGGCCCTGTAATTAGTACGGTCCTACCCTGCGGGGTAGGAAGGCCCAGCTGGCCCGGTCGACGGTCCTACGGGGTCCCCGCGGGGGGCCCGCGTAGGGACCGCCGGGCAGCCCTGAGTTAAAGACTGCGATGGACCTGCCCGAAGGTTTACGAGGGCAGGCTTCAATATACGTTCTGGCCGAGAAGCTGCTTGAGACAGTTTCCTACCTGATTTACTAGCAATACTGTCGCGACCGCCTTCTCCCTCGGAACCCGTGCCAATTAGCCACCTCGTATAAGTCAGTCGGACTGATCACCCCCGTGCCTCCGTCCCGCTGCCAACCTGGGTCCTGCGACCCGTTACAAATAGTAAATCACACACTTACAAGGTGGTGATACATATCAATTAGTTTGGCAGGGTTTGAAGGTTTTAGGTAGTTTGATTTTCTGCACCTACCCTGTACTTGTAAGGTTACCCTAGACTTGCCAGGCTACCCTGTCCTTAGGGTTAAGGTTGCCTTTAGCAGAAACATTCTTTAGACTTCAAATGCCAATTATGAGGTAAGGATTTATCTCGTGACTTAGCTACTTTGTAGCCTTACAAATAATTCACTTATGATGTTTAATCAGCAAACTGCTTAGTCATCACTATTGTGGTTACCTTAATATATGGGTTTGAAGTTAGACTTATCAAGTAATCTTTATAAAATTTGCACCGCGAGAAACGGCAAAAGACGAACTCTCGGAAACGGCAGTGGATAGGCAGCGTGTAGACACGCCACTCGCCTCAGCGCCGTCCTAGACTCGTGCACATGGTGATCGCTTGTGTCCTCGAAGATGATGGGATACCGCACAGGTGCGACGAGGCCGCAATGCGCCTTGACGTGTCGACGTTAGTGGGGTCCTGCACGCAGCGACCTGCTCCACAAGAGCCCACGGCAGGCCGGCTGTGGACCAGATTTGGTCTCGGTGGACGATGGATGGTGACCACTTGTGCGGAGAAGGTGGTCTGTCCACGAACACTTTGTTCATGCCGTCGAGCACCCTACTTCCAGGAAGAGATGGATGCTCGAAAGATGTGGCATGGCAAGACATCGGCTGCCACTTGCGGTTCGCACGACTAATGCTGAGTCTGCTTGACCGCCTGTTGCGGTCCGCTAGCCCGGGACCTGAGGTTACAAGTTCAATAATTGCTAAGACGTATTTTGGCCTGACTTGGTCTTTACAACCGTGCCCCGCCCACATTGACATCGATATGTAACCGCCAATGACGCATCACCGTTTTCCTAATTAGGAAATTTCAATTTTCACTAATAATTCCTATCTCCATCAAGAGTCATTCCCAACAGATTCGGCCAACGGGAGTAAATGTTGAGACGATGCTCTACAGTCTTGGCCTCGCGCTCAAGTTTCGGGAACCGACTCAAAGTCGGGCCTTATTTATCATTGCAGGGCTTTCCGGGAAGGATGCCGTGCTCGGCGTTGGAGGTTCCCAGTCCGGTATCTTTGGCATGGTCCTGCTTATATACACCAAGAGGTATAAGTATTTAGAAAACTCCCACCTCTAATGACTCCTCAATCCACTCTCTTCGTATGGGAACAATCGTTTCTCCACTCTTGATATTCCTTTTTATATGCCAAAGGTACTCTCTTATTCTCCCATCGCAACGAAAATGACGGCCGACACTCTTAGCCTCCAGGGAAAAGTCGCCATCGTCACCGGCTCCGGCCGCGAAAATGGCATCGGTGCAGGTATAGCCCTCGCATTCGCCCGTAATGGTGCTTCCGTCGCCGTCAATTATGTCTCCGACTCTAGCAAGGATCGCGCCGCCAACGTCTGCGAAAACTTACGGAAAGTCGGCGGGCAGGCTATCGCCGTGCAAGCTGCCGTAGATACAGTCGAGGGAGCCCGGGATCTTGTCAACAAGACCCTTGAAGGTTTTAAGACGGACCACATTGACATCTTAGGTATGAGGTGCAGTAATGTATTAAGCGTTCTTCGCGCGAGTCAAACTGAGCCCTTCTTGGATAGTCAACAACGCTGGCACCGCCTTCTTCTGCCCAATCACCGACGAACCGGATGTCGAACAATTAGCCAAGGTCTTCCAGCTGAACGTTCTTGGTCCCTTCTATATGGTCAATAGCGTTGTTCCGCACATGCCCCCCGGCGGCCGCATCATCAACATCAGCTCTACCAATTCCAAGAGGGGCAACGTGAACATTTCAACGTATGCAGCGTCCAAGGCAGCTTTGGACAATCTGACATGGACTTGGGCCGAAGAGGTACGTTAGCTAGGTTTCCATCCGCCATTCTTTGCCACAATTACTTGCCTCTCCTTTTTAGATGCCTTTTCAACCCGTCAAGATGCGCGCCGGAGCTTGGGTTTGGCATATCGCTAACTTTATTTGCCTTTCTCATAGCTCGGCCGGAGCAAGGGCCTCACCGTCAACTCTGTAGCTCCTGGCCCGGTATTGACAGACATATACCCAAAGGGACGTGAGGAAGAGCTCATGGCCGCGGAGATAGCCCTGACCAAGGCCGACAACCGTGCCGGAACCACTGCTGATATTGGCGATGCCGTACTTCTCTTGGTCAACGAGAGATCCAGATGGATCACGGGCCAGTACATTGGTGTCAATGGAGGAGTTACACACTAGAACAATCACAATGGTTGAATTAGAGCCAACAATGAACATGATTCTATGCAAGGTTTTCCATCGTCAGCAGACTCACATAGCAAATCTCTGGCCCCCCCAATGTCGTTGTCATGGGTGAATTCTGCATGTCAGACGCGCCTCAATATCGCACCTGAGCTGTGCCATCTCTTGTATGGCCGCTTTCTCAACCCAGACGACTTGACGCAGACAAGACATTAAGTCATCCCAAGAGTGTAGCGATAGACATGACATGATATTCATGATCTCGTCCATGAACCAAAGTCTGGCTGATCCTGCCTCCATCAATGTTTGAATGATTAGCACCCACAACTTCAGCTCTGCCCACCCAGCCCAGACTTTGGCTTCACATTGCGTCAGCAGTTGCCGCACGTGGCTTCTGCGATGCGCGGCACAATACAGATTGTCGCCAGAGGTTGTGGTTATCACAGTGGATAGCAGAGCGAGGACGGATATCCGGACCAATTCCACGGCTGCACAGACTGGCGTCATTTGCAATATGGCTTCCTGTGCCCTTTCATTTAGGCCAATGCAGTTCGTCATCCTCGGGAGTGACAAGACGTTGTGCACAAGCGTGCATATTGGAATTAGCAGATCCAAGGTTATCCTATTTGTATTCCACGTGTGATTGAGCAGGGTTGCAAGCTGCGAGGCGGAGTTCAGGGCGCTGTCAATGACAACGATTGCTGTCTTGTCGAACGACGAGGTCAACTTGAATATTTGAGAGGATGCCAAAAGCCTTTGCACACAATGCAGATTGGACTGTTTGGCACAGGGCAGCACGCAGGAATGTCGTGGTAGCTGGAATCGTGGAGGGGCGTCGTCGACCAGTGACCCGAGGACATCAGCACTATCAAAGCACATAGTCAGAAAAAAAGACCATGACACAAGAGTAAGGTGTAGGTGGATTCATTCTCACATGAATAATGACTGGCGGATGGGTGGACACGAGTCGAGTGCCTCCACGCCGCCACCAAGCTGAACGACCTTGTCTAGCCCCTTCATATGCATCGTCCATCTTTCGCGATTGCAGACACGCATCTGCTCTACCTAGTCAGTACAAGACTAGATTGCCAAGCACATGGATATAGTCTTCTTACATCAAAAACCGCTAAGCAAATGATAGTGCCAATGATGGCATGACAACTGACCCGACTTTCTGGTGCAATAATGGATTTACGAACAAGACTGAGTGATTCTGTGT
Organism: Phialemonium atrogriseum; assembly: GCF_030411735.1. NCBI lineage: Eukaryota > Fungi > Ascomycota > Sordariomycetes > Cephalothecales > Cephalothecaceae > Phialemonium > Phialemonium atrogriseum. The sequence continues at coordinate 13,003 of NW_026848152.1, forward strand.
ACTGCTTCATCTCATCCAGAGATGCTGCTTGATCTGGCTGAGGTTTTTGTTGTAATGTATCATCGAGATTCATGTCCAACCTCTCGCAAAATTCATGAGCTGAATCGGCCATCGCCAAGGCCAGAAGTCCTTCGGAAACCATGTCCATGGCCCAGAAGAGACGTTGGAAGTTGATGCAGACCTTGACGTCGCCCCAGTAGGACGGAATAGAATGCGGCAGAGTCCTTGACACCGTAATGGCGCTTTGACCTGTGCTTGGAGAGTGAACCGCGTCCCTCCTTCTTGAACGACCAATGTCCTTCATGACATGACGACGAATCTTGCGTTGTATGGTCTCACTCTTGATCTGCATTGGGCAGTCAACATTGACAAAGGTAAGTCTAGACGCCAAAGCCTGGTCCTTTCGATTGGAAGCTTGTTTGTCCAGTGATGTGGTCTGCACCTTGAATTTGAGCTTCATGATGATACCGTTGTTTTCTGGCGTGACCTGATCTTTCGCATCGCCAATCTGCTGCTTGTCGTGTAGGTATGTTACAGGGATTGAAGGTGGAGTACCTGATTTAGCCCAACACAAAGCTCGCATTTGAAACCCTTGTCATCATCCACGTGACGTTGTGTTTCCTGTCCTCGGTAAAGGAACCATTTATTCCGAAAGGGGCCGGGATGGACACCCGACAGCTTGGACGTCACCTCCGAAAATATCCCTTTCGGCCGTCTACTGTACTTTCCGTTGTTATTTTCTCTCTCTGAACCTGCCGAAGCAGTTGCCTGACCATGCTCTACCGGGGCCTCCGTACCGTGGCCCATGCCGCGTCAAGGTTTTCTCTGACACCAGCTCAATACTCCCTACGATCCCTACCAACCCAGTTCCAGCAAGTCCGCAGCTATGCCGACAGGACGGTCAAGGTCCCAGCGATGGCCGAGTCCATCAGCGAAGGCACATTAAAGCAGTGGAGCAAGCAGATTGGCGAACACGTGCAGCAGGATGAAGAGATTGCGACAATCGAGACTGACAAGGTAGAGTAGACAGCTAGGGACTCCGGGACAGTGGCAGCCTTCCTACGGTTCGCTCCACGCTCCCAATGCACGCACAACCGGCTAATTCCATCGCCTTGTGATAGATCGATGTCGCTGTTAATGCACCGGAAGCCGGGATCATCAGGGAGTTCCTCGTCAACGAAGAAGATACCGTCACTGTTGGACAGGACCTTGTCCGCTTGGAACTCGGAGGAGCCCCTTCAGGTGACTCCGAGAAGCCAGCTTCGCCTGAATCGAAAGACAGTCAAGAAACTGTTCCAAAGGAGAAGACTCAAGAACCGGCCCCCGAGAAGCAAGCTGAGGCAGAGACAAAGCCCGAGTCCAAGCAGGAGACGAGCAAACCGGCCTCGCCTTCCCCGTCGGATACAAAGGAGACAGCGGCCCCAAAGCAGACCGGACAACCCTCGCAGCCACCGAAGGATGCCTCAAGCTCTGCGTCCGTGTTTGGAAATAGGGAGGAGCGACGAGTAAGTCCTCGTGGTACCAGACCATTACATGGAGACACACGCTGATCGAACTTTAGGTGAAAATGAACCGCATGCGTCTTCGCATTGCCGAGCGCTTGAAGCAATCCCAGAACACGGCTGCATCCCTTACCACGTTCCAGGAAGTCGACATGTCGGCGCTGATGGAGTTCCGCAAACTGTATAAGGAAGATGTGCTGAAGAAGACGGGCGTCAAGCTTGGATTCATGAGCGCGTTTGCTCACGCGTGCGTCCTGGCCATGCGCGATCTCCCCGTGGTTAACGCCTCGATTGAAGGGCCCAACGGCGGCGATACGATCGTCTATCGCGACTACGTCGACATTAGTGTTGCAGTTGCCACCGAGAAGGGCCTCGTGACCCCCGTGGTTCGCAACGTCGAGGCTCTGGACATGATCGGCATCGAGAAGGCTATCGCTGACATGGGCAAGAAGGCATGTGCTCTATATCCATCACCAAACAATCACGAAATGGCATGCTAATTGCTGGAACTAGGCCCGGGATGGGAAGCTGACTATTGAGGACATGGCTGGTGGGACCTTCACTATCAGCAACGGTGGCGTTTTCGGCTCTCTGATGGGTACGCCCATTATCAACCTCCCTCAGACCGCCGTCCTTGGGCTCCATGCTGTGAAGGAGCGCGCTGTCGTCGTCAATGGCAAGGTCGAGGCTAGACCTATGATGTACCTCGCCTTGACCTACGATCACCGGCTCCTGGATGGCAGGGAGGCTGTCCAGTTCCTGGTCAAGGTGAAGGATTACATCGAAGACCCGAGGAGGATGTTGCTGTAGACTCCCCATGTGGAATAATTACTCGGTGGAGAGGCTGGGAGACCCGGTCTATTATAGATCCCATCGTGTCGTGTATAGTGTAAAATATGTTTCACCACGCGAATCTGAACATTTCACCAGGGCGGCTCGTGTGATGCCTCGCACCCTTAGTTGCCCTTCAACTCCGCCATACACTCGCATACGCCACCGGCACGTCGCCCGGGACGTACTTGCCGCAGAAGACGCCGACTTCAAATTCTAGTCCATCCACGAGCGAGAGCTCCGGGCATGCGGCCCTGGGGTCGTAAGATGCTGTGATATGACGCTGTCGGCACCTGTACCTTTGGCAGTGGCGAACCTCCCTTGTCTGAGACAACCAACTCTTCCAGCATACACCGCGACATGGATATGAGGGTGCATCATGGATATGGGTGGTGGGGCTGGCTCAAGCCGTGCAAACCTCAACAGAATTACCAACTCCTTCAAAGGCAAGGAGGATCAAACTGAACTTAGTCAAAAGACCGCACTTTATTTTGTTCCTCGTTGATAGTATGAAAACCCTGGAACCCGATTGCTGGCGAACCCTTCGCGGTACGGTAGAATATGATGGATGGCGCCTGAATACCCCCGATTCTTTCGTCTTTTAGAAACCTTCGGCTTTGATCTGCCGATATATAAGATATTCACACTCGGCTGCTATACACATTGATGTTATTACTACCGATGACGGAGTCTAGTCGTGTTCAGCCATCCGCGTGGCCAGGTGAGACTTTGGGGACTGTTCCAAGTACACCGAGAGCCTTGACATGGCAAAAAGACAACCCCATTCGTGAAGACCGAGGGGGGGCTAAGGCTCCCCAAGGCATACAAAAGAAGCCAACCCAAACATACCAGGCGCAAATATCATTCTTCCTTGACTTGATAAAAAAAAAGTATTGGGCCTCTTCAACGAAGGCAGCCTGACTTGGCAAGCGCGTTGGAAACTGGGCATGTAAGTGTGTCGCAAACCAACATTCCCCAGCCCACCTACCAGTGTTTCTGGATTCCGCTTCCCAACGATAAGAGTAAGTATGTAATACAAGTGGGAATCCAGAGACGTCTCGTTGTTATGCTCCATCTATAATCCATCGAGTCACTTTCGGCCATGCGAGTGTGTCTATATTTTATTCCTGGCCCAAACCAGCTACTCTGGCGATAATACAAGCCGAACTACCTTTACATGGTTTATAAACTGCGAAATGCGCTAGGGATACTCTGGGGATCAACGCGACCCCCTCTGGTCCTCTTCAATCCGGTTGCGAGGTTGTTGAGCACCAACTCACTACCGCTATTACTTAATTAACTACATGCACCGGTGCTACTGAACAGGAAAGTGACGTAGTTCCGGTAGGCTGATCAAATCCCCATGCGAGAGGTATACTGTAAAGGCGTTGGACTAGAAGGGTTGAGATTCAGCAGCCTCCTCCATCCCAGAAGTTGGTGACCAAGATATGTTCGATAATTACTTATACGATGCGGACTAAATACTCCAGTACTGGCATGATGCCCGAAAGTGGATAGGACGACACCACCAGAAAGAGAGAGGACGAAGGACAATCAGGAAAACCCGATAGTAAGACGGGCATTACTCAGTACAAGTAAGGTTAGATTATGGTGGGAAATGCACATCAATATATTATTGTGTTTCTATTTACCGAAAGATGCATGATGGCATCTATATTGAGTTATTACACTATGTATCTATACTAGGACGCCTTGATCTGCTCTTACAAAGAGCATGAATAGAGCTGAAAAAAAGAAAAACAATTGCTCAGTACAATTTCATTCATTTGGCATCACCGAAGGCTTGCGATCTCAAGTGAGTGAGAGCTGCTGTGTGATATGCTTTGCCTCGAACTACACAAATACTTGTGGCTATGCCGCCTCCATTGCATTGATATGCGCATTCACTCGCTGTGCAAGCAATAGCTACGTACGATATCCTGGCCACGATATTGGGAGTGCATGGCTTCATCTAACCTCGTCATGGAGCATGGATGGTGGAGGTCATACTGTGTAAGTCGACATTGGCACCGAGCCGAGGTATTCCCGATATGGTAAGAATGTTGATCCGAGACCGACTCCATTTCTGAGGCACCAAGGCAGAAACCCCTCAAGCTTGGTGCTGAGCTCGGTCATTTGCAAAGCGTTTGACGACACAATTCTAATAGTTCTGCAACTTCGATCGACTCTGCGTCTACCGCAAATTCGGCTACCCGACAAGCATTGGCATATACCCGGCCCTCCTAGAAAGCCACCTGCCGTGCCTGCACGACCTTCGACGCTTCTCAATTGGCAGCCCTGGGCCACGGCCGACCTGCCCAGCATGTCCGCTCGACAGGCCGCCTTGTGAGCTCAATTGCTCCCGGCTAGAGATGCACAGCTGCTGATGATCCCACAGGTCACTATACCGTCGTTCGTTGAAGCTGGCGCTCGATTGGGCGGTCCATCGACACCTATGGCGGGGACAGGCGCTGTACATCCGATCACTGTTCGAGGCGAACCGAAACATCACCAATCCTAAACAACAACGTGTATGCGCGCCCTCCGAGAAGTTTGCCGACGCGCCTCCCCACTGACTGATCTTCGATCGCTTGCAGGCATTGTTGAAAGAGACGGAAAAACTGCTAGAGAAGTGGAAGCACCCAGATCCATATACCCATCCAACCGCTCCCGGAGGTACGTTGCATATGCATGACATAGGCCGACAGCTTGAGGCATTCATTCTGACACGCCGAAACAGGGTCAAAGTACGAGAGAAATCTTCCAGCGCCGATATTGGATCGTAAGTCCCCATTCGCATATGCTCGATCGATTTTTTCTAACCTCTATCAGCTCCCCCACCACTGAAATTTTGAAGTCTGGAGTTGCGCAGCATCATGCTCTGTACATAGTTGTTCTAGTAGACCAGAGGTGCAAATATTACAGCTTACTCTCGTTCTACCTGATTTCGACTCGCGCGTGCGCCGCTCAGAGTCAGGCTGTTATGCAACATTCATTCTACAAGGTATTCAGCAATCATGGAGAACTGCGGAAAGCCAAAAACTGGGTAGGAAAAGACAGTGGCAAAAGGCGAAGAGGCGCGATGTGATCTTCAAATAGGTATTTCTCATTCGTGACCGTGACCATGATGGGATTAATGTACAACCCTAACGCGTAAAAAAAGCAACCGTTGACCCTGAACCGTGACCCCATTTCATGAACCCAACGTGCCAACCAGAAAAAGCAAAACACCCGACCATCACACTGACCAACCAGTTTACAACTCTTGGCTCTGGGTCTTCCCGCCCTTGCCCGTTGACTTCTTGGGAAGCAGATCTGGTGGAATATCGTTAGAACGCGAGCCTCTGATAAAAGGGGAACGGGACTCACTCTGGTGAATATTGGGGAGGACACCGCCTTGGGCGATGGTGACGTGCCCGAGAAGCTTATTCAGCTCCTCATCGTTGCGGATGGCAAGCTGGAGATGGCGGGGGATGATACGGGTCTTCTTGTTGTCGCGCGCGGCGTTACCAGCCAGCTCGAGGATTTCGGCTGCGAGGTACTCGAGAACGGCGGCCAGGTAGACGGGAGCACCGGCACCGACACGCTGAGCGTAGTTGCCCTTCCGGAGGAGACGGTGGACACGGCCGACGGGGAATGCCAGACCAGCCTTGGATGAACGACTGAAGTGGATTATTAGCGCGTGTTGTTACAGCCGCGTTGGCTGGCAGATGCAACTGGACCCCCAAAAGACGCGTCTTGTCTTCTTAAACCGACAAGACATGGCAGACTGATCGGTAGAGCCAGGCATTTGGGAGGAATCTATCGGATCTGAACTTACGATTGCGCGTTCTTGGAACCGCTCGCCTTGCCACCGGACTTGCCGCCTCCAGTCATTTTGATAGATTTGTTTGGGGGTTGAGAAATACGGGTTGTGTTGATGTGTTGCGGAAATGAACCGGCAATGTGTTAGACCGTGGGCAGAGAGTTTGATGGCGAAAATTGTGATGAAGGGTGGAAGAGGTCGAAAGCGGGTGGGGGGGTTTGGCCGTTAAGTAGTTTTCGCGTTGGCAGGCACGATCACGGATCACAGATGCTCCTTGCGGCGCTGATTTGCAGATTATGCGCTAGTCCAAAATAGGCTTTGTTATGGGTGCGTGGCTTCCCTGTCGTCGCCTTGGAAGCTTTGACCAATCATGGGCGCGCATCTAGGAAAATCACCACGAAAAACACCCCACTCTTTAGGACCATTGTTATTTGGGCAGCCCCCAACCCCCAGAGATTGATATTTCAGTTTCTAGCCTCAGTCCCCTTCCATCCACCGTGCACCGACCACCATAATCAACCTCCCGTCATCAACCTCATCAATCTTGATCAACGACCTGACTTGCCTGGCTGATCTGGACGACAGCTGCTGCCCTTTCAGTCGTCTTTCTCTACCCAACTCTCTTTGGTTTTATTATTATTGTTTCCTTTCTTTTTGATCAACCACGGCCAAGTGGCAGTTCCCTGTTGATCTGAATTGTCCCAAACGAGGTGATTTTTCGTTCGTCACGGTTTGGAAAGCCGTTACATGGCGGCCCGGAAATTCAGGAGCTGGGGCCGGGCGTGTTGGAAAATTGCATTTGGGGTGCTGTTCCAGTCGTGCTGACGATGCATCTTGGTGAACCAACTTGAGAGGAAGGACACTGAGCAGTTCCTATTACTCGTTTGGCAGCTCTTTTACCATTCGAACCATGAGGTCATGATGGTGTGGGGAGGAAGGGATACGGTTTATGTCCCGCTTTTTGCTCCAAATAGGCTACTAGGTTTTGAGAAGCACCTGTCTGTGGCGCTGCTACTATGCAGTGCATGTATGTACTGTGTAATACGTACACCGTAGACAATCGAAACCGGACCCGGATGACTCGGACTCGGAGTGCCAAGACAAATGCTGTTCCTCAAGCGGGACCTCTGGAACTGTCAAAACCACACCTGGAGCAGATTCCGGGGCCGGTTTCGGAGAGCCTCGTGAATCCGGAGCAGACGGATCCACTTTGGCGGCCGATGGTACGGCATTTCTCACGAGCTAGGAACGCGGTTTTATTCGGTGACCAAGAGATTGTGATGTACGTGCATCACCGATACGGACATTCAACGGCCCGAGGGACCGAGGACAGTGGAGCACGGGTTGCCCATCTTCAGCGCCAGCTAGCAATCGTACGTTCAAAGATGAACCCCAGAGAGCACCACTGGACTTTTGCCCAATGAGCGACCAGCCACATCCTGGATACCAGCCTACTCAGTAGGCAGGTAGAGAATGTGGTTAAACAATGGAACTGAGGTGCTGGCTGAGGCTGGCCTCGGGAGAGCGTGACTTCCATTTTGGGTTTGTTGTTGTCCTAGTGAGAGGAACTGGCCAATGGTATGCAGGCTTGGAAGTAAAAATCCATGGTGGTGGGGTACGATGAAGAGGTACCTTGCGTGCCGTATTTTTTTGGTGGCGCGTCCTGTATGAGTGGTCCATGCGTATCCTGGGGGAAGTTCCCAAATCAATCAGCGTCAATCAGCAGAGCGCTAGTGCCAGTCGCGTCCACCTACAAAAAGGCCACTGCCCCCCTCCATCTTCAATTCTTCCATCAACAACTGCTCTCCCACATAACATCATCCACAGATTCTTCCAGCCAACCCTTGTGATCGTTAGATCAAGCCTGACATCTCATCGCATCGATTTTTGCATCCTAATCGCACCACTTTCACACCCGAAAATGCCTCCCAAGTCCGCTGACAAGAAGCCCGCCACTAAGGCTCCCGCCACTGCCTCCAAGGCACCGGAGAAGAAGGATGCCGCAGGCAAGAAGACCGCAGCCACTGGCGACAAGAAGAAGCGCACCAAGGCCCGAAAGGAGACATACTCTTCCTACATCTACAAGGGTGAGTCATGACGCGTCCAGTTTTTATTTCATTTTGATACCATTTCTCGTGGCGGGGTTGGGATCGAGCGCGGCATTTGATCGACCCAACCGCCCAATTTTCCCATCTTGGCAACCTGGACTTTCGGGGCTGCATTGCTGACCATTCCACAGTCCTGAAGCAGGTCCACCCCGACACTGGTATCTCCAACCGCGCTATGTCTATCCTGAACTCCTTCGTCAACGGTAAGCCATATCCAACCCAAACACGCGTTTGGACGCGTATCTAACGACATTTAGATATCTTCGAGCGGGTCGCCACTGAGGCATCCAAGCTTGCCGCCTACAACAAGAAGTCCACCATCTCTTCCCGGGAGATTCAGACATCGTGGGTTATCCCAACACATTCTCGGCTATATCAGCCAGCTGACCATTCCTAGTGTGCGACTTATCCTCCCCGGTGAACTCGCCAAGCACGCCGTCTCAGAAGGCACCAAGGCGGTGACCAAGTACTCGTCGAGCACGAAATAAGCTCACTCCTGCGTTTGTCGTTTGTTTTTATGGGCACGGGGGTTTGCTCGTCATTTGGGTGTCATGACGAGACTGGCCAGGGCCCAGCAATTCCTTGGAGTCTCTTAATGCGTTATGGATGGTCTGCTTTTTTGGGGGCAATGTCTTCACATCACGGTCAACGGGGTTCGCGGCTGTACAATACACCTTAAGAACAGGGTTTCGGATGAAATGAAATCGCACACATGAACAAAAACTGGCATATTTCGATCGATGTATGGTTTGACGCGCGTGTTTGCTAGCTGGAAAACGAGGCTTGTGCATCGTAACTTGGGTTTATCCCCGTTGGGCGCAAATCATGCACGCATGGAATGGAATCCCAATCGGCATTGAATCGACGGCCTCAAGGGTCCTAATTTAACCCTGACCAAGACCGGCTTTGGTCCGTTTGACAACGTGTGCAACTGGTTGGAGGATTCCCTTGTTATCCATCGCGCCAAGCGCAGTCCCCGTGCTCCATCCCATCTTCTCGAGCATGGCGCGGCCCTTGTTGTCCTGGCCCAGCTCAGGCGCTGAGGCCCCAACGACTTCGCCCTCCCGGCAAGAAACGGCTGAATGACCAGCTCCACCACCGGCCCTCCTCTGTGGCGCTTTGCCTTTCATATCCAGACGAGGGAAGTATTTGCGGCTCACACGAGCTATGGCCGCCTCAAAGTGGTCTTCGACGTACGTGAACGTGCGTTTGGTGCGGTGAAGAGTAGGACGGCGTTGATCCCCGCTTCCCGTAGAATGAGACTTGATGTTGAATCTGTTGGCAAGCTCGTGTAGGATTTTGCGTGCCGACTTGTCCATAGGGGGGAGCTGGAGTCTGAGGAGAAGACGTCAGAACTGCGTCGACAGGGGGAGTCGGTCTGAAGAGACTTACATTTGTTCTTCGGGGCTGAGAAGGAAGGCTCTCACTTCCACCTTGATATCTTCTAGGGTCATACCGGAGGGATACTTAACTCGCGGGTCATCCGGGTTCGCGTGCTTCCCCAGCAGGCCCTGTGCGCGGAGCTCCTCTCTGGCTAGTTTGCGCTGCTTCTTCCTTTCCCGATCTGTCTCCCATGCTGCCTGCATATTTAATTCCAAAACCGGGTCGGCGACGTCGAATATTGGCTTTCTGCGCCTGCCCTTGGTGAAGTTCTGCAGGCTCGGCCGATTCCAATCCATGAGGTCGATGTCGTCAAAAGCATCGGCGACAGCGGAAGCGCTTGGGATCTGGTACTTTGTTGTCCTTTGCGGCTTGTATGGTTTGTTGGACTGCCGAGAACTGCCTGCAGCATGACCAGTGTCATCGGTATCCAGATACATGTCCGAGAGGAGGAGTTCTTCGCCTCCCATGCCGAGCTCCTCTTGCTTGGAAAGGAGACGGGCGAGGGTTTCATCGTCCATCATCGGATCTGGACCTATGCTCTCGCTTGGATCCTGAGACTTGTCCGCTTCGTCTTCTTCTGTATCGCCTTCCTCGTCGGCTGACCCAGTCTCATCTGTGGACTGGTCCAGGCCAGATTGCTCATCACCGCCTAGGTCTCTGTGATTGAACAATCGACTATAGGGTCGATCCTGGTCTGAATCCTCTGCCATATTGGCAATGTAATCTGCGAGGATAGCGGCATCCTCCTCGCTCTTCGTGTCGAGATGGTCGACATCAGGAAACCGCTGGCCTGGAAGTGCATTGTGATGTGTGGGGGTACTGTCGGACTTGGGTTCGGCAGGAAAGCTTCTCTCTACTGCCCTAATCTCGAGATTGATCTCGTCAAGGGTGATGCGGGATTGCTTTGCCCCGTTATTCCGAGAGAGACCAGATCGACCCTTGAACACGATTACTTCACTGGAATCCGATTCTTCCGATTCTGCAGCAGGTGATGTGACGACGGGAATTGTGGCTGGGGGTAAGGATGGCTTCTTAAGATTTGCATCTCCGGCAAGATCAAAGTAAAACCCGGGGTGATTTGCAGTCTCGGCGGCGCCTGGCTGTCGCGAAGACCCGTTTTCCGAATCGCCTCCATTCGGATGTTGGACAGGCGTAGATGCACTTGCCCTCTCTACGGCTTGCTCTTCCGTTACAGAGGGTTTGGCTGTAACTTCAGCCGGTTGCTCTAATCCAGGCGAGGTCAAACCATGCTTAGGGTCGTCATTGCTCTCGAGATCCTTGAGAGGCTCTATCAGGCCGGCACTGACGAAAGTGATGGGCTTCCCCCTCAGCTTCTCTCGACCCCACGTTGATTGGTGCTGGCCCGTGTTCCTAGCCTCGTCCCGCATAGTGAACCCTATAATGGTCAGGATCCAAAAGGCAAAAGAGAATTTCAGGTGTAATTGTTTGTCAAGCTAACCTTGTGTTGTGGCGATATTTTTCTGAAAGGCAGACATGAAGTCTCCATCGCTGTGTTGGGCAGCAGCAGATCTCATCCTCGCGGCTTTTGCACCGGCCAAAGGCCTGCCATTCTTCTTCTTCTTCTGTGGCATCGTCGCTGGCTACCTACCCAAGGAGTCAGTTCAGATGTTTGGGTAGGTAGGTGTCTTAGTCTGCTTCTAGACAGTACATAGATGGCTACGTAGCATACAGTATGGAGTGTGAGTACCAAAGTGGCCAGGCTAAAATCAAGCCTTTTGTGAGCACAGTCAAGCTACTCTGGATAGGAGAAGTTGTAGGAGAGTATGCGTGATTCCTCCCTGGTTGACTTGTCTTAAGAAATGAGGATTTCAAGGGCCAGCCTGTTTGATGGATGTAGTGGATGGAGGCTTGGTCGCACCTACTCGTCTGGCTTACATAAGAGTCCCGTCCTGAATTTCGCCCCCAAGACGGAAGGTTTACCCACCTACCTTAAGTAGGTACCTAGTACCTCTAGGCGTACCCACAAGTACCGTACATACATGCACCTGCCTAGGTAGGTAGGTAGGTAGCTTCCATTATCGCTATCCATCTCAGTCCTCTTAGGTCAGGGCAGATGATGGGAGCATCAGTTTAGAAGGATTTCATTGACAGATCTAACCCCAGTCATGCTGATGATGTTCGAACTTGCCTCGCTATCGAAATCAGATAGGTACCTAATCAACCCCCTGCACAAATTGCCGCCTTCAAGTGTGGAATGACTCTTATGTAACCCAAGCTAAGGATGGGGTGTACTGTACATACATACGTAGTTCCCGTAAGAGCGAAAGCGAGCTTTCTATCAGCATCATGTGGTCAGTAGGTAGGTAGGCCACCAGCCTCCATACTATGCAGTTGTTCCTCCACAAGCTTTCGTTTCAGCCATCTCTTGCCATCCATTTCGCCAACGATTTCGGGAGGAAGGCTGGGAGCGTCACACTTTATTGCTCTTAATTCCCGTCCTGTCACAAGATCTACACCTATCGCCCCGCCACGTCTGTCGCCTCTTTGCTCTACCCCGCCATCACGAGTACGAACAGGAGCTGCTGATTCCCGTAGGCCCGACCCGATCGCTTCACTCACTGTGCATCATATCCACCATAGATGACCAGGAGCAAGCTCAGAACACCACACCTCCTTCCATGATATCTCGAGCCAGCGGAAGCCGGCAATCTCCTGCCACTGGGACTCCTCCTGCCCTGGCGGCTGCCATGGAAGCTGCCGTGGCTGGTGCTACCGAGTTTGGCCGCGTCGGTCGCCGCATCATGCTGAAGATATGGGATCCCGAGCCCACCAATAACCGAATTACCAACGAACCTGCCTGGTGTCTAGGCCGTTCATATATTCTTGACGTCAAGAACTACGGCCCGGCGTTGGTATCCACCGACACTCCACCTTCCGACTCCGTCGAGACCCCTTCGCTACCTCCCCCGAACAACCCCGACACCCCTCCTGATTCCGCCTCGAGCAGTTTCGACTCCTCATTGGCGTATGAAGAACCTGGCCAGGATGGCGGCTGGCCTCCCGAATTTGTCGACGACTTCGAATCTCGCATCTGGATGACGTACCGTACCGACTTTGAGCCGATTCCCAAGTCGGCCGATCCGCGAGCAGCCTCCGCCCTGTCCTTCACCATGCGCTTGAAGACTTCGTTCAGTGACCAGAATGGTTTCTCGTCGGACACGGGATGGGGTTGCATGATACGGTCGGGCCAAAGTCTACTCGCGAATGCCATATCAATTACCCGTTTAGGCCGAGGTATGTTCCTCCTGCAACAAATACCCCTTGACGCGTGTGTCTTCCGCTGCTGACTCTGAGGGAAGACTGGAGGCGTAGCAAGGACCCCGATGCAGAGCGGCCTATCTTGCCCCTATTCGCAGACGATCCCAGGGCTCCTTATTCACTCCACAACTTTGTTAAGCACGGGGCTGTCGCGTGTGGGAAGTATCCAGGCGAGTGGTTCGGCCCATCGGCCACTGCCCGGAGTATACAGTAAGTTGAAGACTCTAAATATTAAGGGTGCGGTCGGATGGGACGCTAACGCCAACCCAGGGCTCTAGCAAACGCAAACGAAACTTCCCTTCGCGTATACTCCACTGGCGACCTCCCGGATGTCTACGAAGATAGCTTCATGGCAGTGGCAAACCCCGACGGCGAGGCGTTCCAACCAACACTCATCTTAGTTGGTACACGTTTGGGGATTGACAAGATAAACCAAGTTTATGAGCAAGCACTGATAGCTACATTGCAGATGCCACAGTCGGTTGGCATCGCCGGGTATGTTATTCCCCCGTATCCAGCTATCTCTAAGCTCTATTCTGACGTATTTAGTGGTCGCCCATCATCTTCTCATTACTTTGTAGGCGCACAGGGCCAGTGGCTCTTTTACCTCGACCCTCATCATCCCCGGCCAGCGCTACCGTACCACGAAAATCCGGGAGCATACACAAAGGCCGACATAGACTCTTGTCATACCAGGCGGCTTCGCCATCTCCATGTTGGGGACATGGATCCCAGCATGCTGATCGGTTTCCTGATTCGTGACGAGGACGACTGGGATATGTGGAAGAGTTCGGTTAACCATGTCCAAGGCAAGGCCATCGTTAACGTGTCTGCTCATGATCCGGCCATGGGGTTGCCATCTGGGCGGGCAGAGGCAATAGATGAGGTAGAGACATTAAGCGACGATGCGGATACTGTCTTGGGGATTTGATTTGATATTTGCCACTACAATGTACCGGGTTACGGGTAGGGCGTTTGAGGCGCTAGGCATTTGCATATCGCGGATTCCTGGGCGTTTTAATTCCAAGGGGGGCGCGTTATCGAGGGGTCGACCCAACCCCGAAGACTCTTCAATACTTAGGTTGTTATCAAGGGTGGTGCGGGAACTTGTACAGCTTCCACCTGGTTGGATCCGATGTTGTAAAACCCTCATCAGTGGCTGGAAGCGCGAGAGAGAGCACAGCTTACAGCACAGTGAGGCCCTCTGGCGAGCCAAGCTACAATCCGAATAGGGAGTGACAAACACTCGGTTTAGCACTCATCTCTTCTGTTTCCTTCCCCCCTTTGCCTTCTGTGGCACGGGGGCAGCGTGACCGATATCCTTGATGTGGGAGAACAGTTTGGTCCGAGATGAGAAGACTTCGTTGCATACGGCGCACGCGTGCTGTGTGGTGACAGGTTAGTCGTGATATTGGGTGGTCTGTTGCAAACGAAGACTTACAACACTTGGCTGCGTGTCGCCGGCTGCCATGCGAGAAGCCCTCTTTTCCCTCTTTGCTCTGGCCTTACCAATTTTCTTCGCCTCACCTGAGTCACTGATCATCAAGCCATCGACACCTGAAGCCAGCGAATCTGTCTCACCATCTCCTAACCCTTCCACGCTTTCTTCAACTGGATTCTTGTCGGATAATAGGCGATCTTCTACTTCGGACCGCGGCGCGTACTCGTCGCCGAGCGAGTCATCCGTAGATTCAATGCTAGGGTCTTGTGAGCCCCCTGGCGCACCGGGAGTTGCAGTCAGCCCCTCTTCATCCCCATTGCTCTGGGCATCCCCAGCACTTGGCTCGGGTCGACCTTCACTCTCCCCGTCTGTCTCCCGGGCTGATGCCACCCCTTCTGTGGTTGTGGTCGTCGGCTTTGCCAGAGGTTGGTCCAGATCAAGATCGGCATTCTCCTTCTTCATTTGTCGCCGTATCTGCTGGACAGCCTTGATGTGCTTTTTGCTCTTCTCGTGGGCTTCAAATTGCTTCTCGCTCTTGAAAATTTTACTGCAGATGATGCACTCGATATGCTCAACCTCAGATTCCTCCTCGGTCATGGAGAACTCATCGTTGTAATCCTCATCGTTTCGCGCCTGAGCCCATTCCGGCACAACATAACCCGCCAGTTTCTCCTGGTTCGCAGCTCTGGAGCGGGCGGCCTGGGCAGCTGCCAAGTCGCGAAGGACTTTCTGCCGCTCAGCTTCAGATTGCGTATTCGGAACGTAGCGAGAATCCCTCTTTTTGACGAAAGCCACAAGGGATCGCACGGCGTCGTTGAAATCCCGTATGCCCTCGTCCCTGAACTTTTTGTTCTCCTTCTCCATTAGGCGCCGAACGCGCCGATCGGGCGCATCACTGAGGCGGTACTTGTCCTTCCAGCTGAACTCCTTCTTGGTGGAGAAGCTCGACCAGACGTTATAAAAGGATTTGGCCACGCCATCGTAGTTGTCTTTCGCGGAGCCAAACGGCGGGTACTGTGTCGGTGCCTGGCCATCCCATTCGCAGGCGGCAGCTTCCTCCATGGCTAATTGGTCGAAGAAGGCATTGAGGATACCAAAGAAGCCACTGGGGCTATCGGTCATGGGAACCGACGAGGTGAATCGACCCATCAGGTTAAAAATATCATCGGCCGAGGTCAAGTGGGTGTTGTAGTGCTCTGTAGGAGCTTGCGACAAGTCATCGTGGCCGGCGAGAATGGCATCCCGGTGTGAATCGTACCATGCGCGTTCTTGCGAGTCCGACAGTATCTCGTAGGCAGTCTGGACTTGAGCAAAATTCCTGGTCGCATTCTCGGTGTCATGTAGGTTGCGATCCGGGTGGAGTTCCAGGGCTTTCTTCCTGTATGCTTTCTTGATTCTGCCAGGAGGAACACGCGGTCAGTTGGGCCTATGGGGGGAAGGGGATAGGGAATCGGGAGTGACAGACTTACTCCTCATCTGTGGCCTGACGGTCTAAGCCCAGGAGCTCGTAGTAGCAAGTCTTCCTCGTCGCCGTGGCGGCAGGCACTTGGCCGCCATTCCGAGGCGATGATTGCTCTGCACCCATGATATAACGGAGACTCGGTCCCGGGCACGTTATTATTGTGCGATAGGAATCATAGCACACTCTTGTTCTTGGGCTGTGGAACAAGCGTTAAAGGGGGGTTGTCAACAAGAAAGATAACAGACCCAAGCGGGATGGATGTGATAAGAAAATTGCGTCCTGCCCCTCCCCCAGATTACCTCATCTTGGGGCTATCTACCTAATACCTAGGTACCCACCCACCCACAAGGCCCCAACTACCTAAGTTTGGCGGGTCGCCACCCCACACTTGCGAGCGATCTGGACTGAACCTATCCAGGAACGTCTTTCCGCCTCGTGATCATTGACCCTTGACAGCAACCGAGCCTTTCTTGGATTGGCAATGCCGGCGCCTCGCGACTCGGACACAATACACCTACTTCCTCACAACAACCCTTGTATTTGAACTCTCGACCGGACCTTCTCTGATGCATTCAAGGCAAAGAACCCCCCGTTCGTCGAGTCACACTCCGTCGCATGGGTTAGAATTCCCGGTCGACGAAATACAGAATCAAGTTTTGTGTGTTACCAGGCGTTGCCGGTGACCAGCCTTGCTAGGAAAATAACTCCTGTTTGGCATCCCAGTCCCTACCCTTGGGCCTCTTCAATCTCTCATTGTTCCCGGGGGTCTTGGCCAAGATGAAGTTCGCCCACGAGTTCAAGGCAGCCCTGGAGAGGGAAGGTGAGTAACCATGATCTTCGCGGGCGATCTTTGCATATTGACGGACAATAGGCTACCCTCAGCACTGGCTCGACTCGGCCATCCCTTACGGCCAGCTCAAGAAAGTCCTGAAGAAGGTTCAACGGGAGCTCAATGACTTTGGTTTGGATCCAGAAACGATGAGGCAGCTCTTATCGGCCGAAGCCACGCCGTCTGCAGGGGGATCTATTGCGATGGCAAAATATCACCTTGATCGTATGTGACACTCATTCCTCCACCTCAGCCTTTTGGTGGTTAAGGCTTGCGATGCGTTGCGTTACCTTGACTGCTCGTTCTCTGCTTCCTCTTTTTCTGATTCGTCTTCTGCTGATCCACCATGTCGCTCTCCGTATCCTTAACACTCGCTGCTGCCTCTCCAATTTGTCTCCTCACTAACCTCGACTTAGCAAACAAGTCAAACCTTCTGAGACCTAGACTGACGGTCTTCGTGCAACTTGAGGATGGTGTAGCCGTTGACGCGTCTCTCTCGCCAGCGTCTCGGAAACTCTTGGAGAAGCTGGCGTCTACGATGCCGGTGCTAGAAGATGGCGCTACCATCCGGAGCTCCTCCCCGATCTCTGATCGTGGGAATGTGGATCCAACTCCTATGTGAGTGCCATTTTATGTTACTTCTGTGCGCACACTATCCTACATGTACCTGCTTTCAGGGAGTCATGCCCTGTTCTGTGTATTCCATCGTTTTATCATCTGACAATAGCTGTGGTTGCTTGGCTAACCGTGACTGTAGCTCACCCGTGGCCGAGGATGCGGCTGCCCCAATCGTGGAACCGGATCAGAGGCTCCAGAGGATAGAAGTCCCCTTGGTGTTCGACGGGGAATTCTTCCAGGTCCTTCAAACAGACGTAGCCAGCCTTGAAATTCTCCAGAAAGAAGAGCAGGAGTCAATGAATGCCAGCATTGTCCAGTTGGGGCGGGAAATTTCTGAAGTGGCTAAGCCGTCGAGATACTCCAAGAGCGATCTCTCTCGTTGGCGCGAAATATTTGAGCTCTATCTTGACGCGCGAATCTTCTTCTCGTCGAATGAGCTTGATCACGGTACTCGGACCAGCGACGTGGCATTAAAGCAACTTGTTTGGTTCCAGAATGAAGTTCAAAAGCGGGAGCTGCGATCCAGATTTAAGTTGGCTTCCAGCCAGGGAGCATACAAGAATTTCTTGGCGTTGAATGCTACCTTGTTGCAGAATCTCAAGTTTCAGGAGATCAACAAGAGGGCGGTCACCAAGATACTTAAGAGTGAGTTACTGACCTTGATCAACCAATAAGCCCAGCCCTGCTCCTTCCTCTCTCGCTACTGCTTGCTAACTTGATATTTAGAATTTGACAAGCGCACCTCGTTGGGCGTGTCAAGAGACTTCCCAGTAGTTGTCCAATCTGTCTCCTCCATGGGGGAGGCAATTGCCAAGAACATATGCGCTCAGGTGTCAACAGAGGTTGTCTCCCAGGTGCCACGGCTAGATGACTACCTCTGCCCGATCTGCTTCAGTATCGCCTGGCTTCCAGTCCGACTCACCTGCCACCATGTCTTCTGTATTCGCTGCACAGTAAAAATGCAACGAGAGAAAAAGCGAACCTGTCCTCTCTGCCGGGCTGACGTCATCATGGAAGCCGACACAAGTAAGCCCCCAGACCCTTGCTTGACGGTGTGACTACATGCTGATGCCTCTTAAGCAAATCTTGACGAAGATCTGATCAAGTTCCTGGAGCGCTGGTTCCGAAAGGAAACGAGAGAAAAGCAAAAGGCCAACGAGATAGAGCGGGGAAAAGAGCTCTTCGGTGAATCATACGAGCACTCAGCTTGCCGCATCATGTAGATGCGCATGACATGAGTCGCGTTCTTGCCTCAACCCACTGTTGATACAGTGGGTTTGTTAATATTCAACTCCCATCTTAACCCACAGAGGCCAGGAAATGATATGCTGTGTGTTTTCTCGAGAATATCACGTCGGATTGGAATATTGGATGGCGTGCTCCTGATGTGTAGTATCGTTTTCTTCTCTTTGTCTTTGCATGCCCAGGGTAATAAATTTAATAGTAAAATTTCTTCACTCAAAGTGGCCAAGAAAATGGGCCAACTAGTCCGTTCATTACGAGCCTCTCTCCTCGGCCGCCCTCAGAGCATCTTGGAAGACAGCCTTCAGGTGGTCTGTCTCCTCCAGGCCAACACTTATCCGAACGAGATCAGGATCGACCCCAAAGCTCGCAGCCCAGTCCAACTCCTGGTAGTGCGCCAAGAGCACATAGGGGGATGTGAGAGTGAAGTTTGTGCCCAGACTCGGGCCTTTCGCCGTCTCAACCATGTCGTAGAAGACGATTGCCTGCTGGCGATCATGAAAGGTGACGGATAGCAACCCCCCGTAGCCGCCGGTCGGCAGCTTGCAAGCTTCGTAGTTGGGTCTCGACGGGTTGAGCTTGGGGAAGTAAACATCTTTGACCAGCGGGCTTGCAGACAAGACATCGCAAATGGCCTCCGCGTTCAGGTTGATCCGTTCAATGCGCGACCCAAAGTCGCGACTGTTCCTCTCCATAAACATGACGTCTTCGGACCAGTAATTGTCCTCAAGCTCCTTCTCCGCCGCGGCTTTCAGGCTGGCATAGTACCGGCTGTTGGGGTTGAGTATCGCGCTGCCCCCCATGACGTTACAATCGCCCGAGAAGATCTTTGTCAAGCTGCTCGCCACGATGTCGGCGTACGGGAGGACGTTGACGTTCGCAAACGTGCCGATCGTCTCGTCGACCACGACAGCGAAGTCGTACTTGTCCGCGAGGCGGCGGATGCGCACGAGGTTGGGGCTGATCAGCAGCGGGTTTCCGGGGAACTCGCAAAACAGGCCGAGGAATCTCTCCCCGCCCTCAAGCCGCTTCTCCAGATCATCCAGGTCGGACTCGGAGGCGTGACCGTAAAAGACGCACCCAGGGCCAAACTTCTGCAGGATCTTTAGCGTGTCGACATACGGGAACCCAAAGTTGATACTCTTCATCTGGCCTCGCGCACTCAGGAGTAACCGGTGGCCGTTGAAGATGGCATTCATCCCGCAGGGGAATAGATAAATGTCGTCTTCCTTCAGGTTCACGATACCCCTTGTGTTGGGGCCCATTTCAGGTAACGGAGACGTCGTGAGGTCGAGATCGCCCTTGAGTGCGCCGGCGATGCGCCTCTTGATGGCGGACTTGGCGGGCTCGACGAATGAGATGTCCAGGTTCCTGCCGAACCGCTCCTCCAGGAACCGCGAGCTCTCCTGGGCCTCCCGGGCGGGAACCGCCTCGTGGCGCGGGCTCACGCACCTCGGGGACGGGGAGACGGCCTTGTCCAAGGAGAGCGGGCGCTGGTAGCGTTTGGGACCCCTGCATGTCTTTTGGCCGAGAGGGGCCACCGGGCTCTTGGGACGCTCGTCTAGCACAAGCAGGCCGTCCTGGAAGAGGGTATGGCAGAACTCGGCCCTGCGGCTGGACACACCGTCGCCACTGTGCTGCCAGTACTGTTTGGCATAGGGGAAGGCCTCGGCGGAACAGATGACGGCTGAGATGGTAGGGGATAGCGACCGTAAGGCCGCGGATGAGGGATTTGCCTCATCCAACACGAGGTGAATGACGTCTAGGCCACCAATAACGGCGTGCGGGGCACACTCCCTAATGAAGCTTGCACATCGTGAAGCAATCTGCCGGCTCGGAAAGAGCATCGCCTTTTGGCCAGGCCTAGCATACTTTGCAACTAGATCGGTGGCAAAGGAGTCGATAAACTTGTGAATGAAAAACCTTACGGGGCGGTCAGCGAGAAGCCCGCAGTGAGGTCCTGGTTGCGAGATCCTGCAACGCACCTGGGATACCCGGTCGCCATCTTGCTGGTGACCCAGTCCTCGCCTTCCTCATAGCCAACGTTGGAGCGCCATGTCGGCAAGGACACGCTGACAGCCTTTTAGCAGATATGAGTCAGTAGTGTGGTTTGACAAGGCGGATAAAACGATGACATACGTGAGCTGTGTCCGGCGGGATGGACTCGCCGAGGTTGAGAAGCATCCTGGTATGAGAGGGGAATGACGCTGTGATCTTTAAGGGGGGGTTAGATGTGCTTGTTCAGCAGGCGACGGAACTCTTAGGCTGGCTTGGAGAAGACCCAACAGGCATGAGTGGGACAAGGCCGTGGCTCGCACGCCGCGGTACCCAGTCGTGATGCGGGCTATCCACCGGGTTGTGCCGATAATCGGAGCCAGAGGCAAAGTCTTCCCAGAGCCCATCTCTAGTATGCAGATCTCCCGTGCTAAGCGCGGTGGCTAATAACAGCCATTGGAAGTGACTCCTTAATTATATGGAGGCAGCCAGCCCCCCAAAATGTGCCAATTAACGGAAACGCACAAGAACTAATACAAGAGTGTCTTCGCGCTTGGGTAATACCGGCCCAGGCGTCATCCTCTGCGGCTTCATCACTTACGGGATCAGGAGGCCGCCCCGCAATAACTCACTAGTGAACTCACATCCCGATGCTGAACTCGCCCCGCCGCCTGGCTCGCCAGTCCGGACGGCTAGGTCCTGCTTCGCACACGGGGGACTGAACATGGACATCTGCGTTGGGTTCGGTCCTCTGGACCTCAAAAATGATTGCTCGGCCCCTGAGAGCCAGTGATGCCCGTCTTATATAGAGAGATCCGACACTACAAACTCCTTTCGTGAGACGGCCGCTGAGGCATCCAAAATAATAGATACTGTAAGGAAAGACATATATATCGTTAATATCCGCCCACACAGTTAGTCAACTAAAACTCTCCAGCGCCAGATGATTCCCGACTGCCATCCCCCGGATAGCATGACCCAAAAATAGAGATCAGGACCGCCCGTCATGGTGCTCATGACACGAACCCAAGAACGATACCCCGGACCTCCTGAAAAATGCCCAGCACAGAGCCTTGCAGCTGGTGTGATCTGCCGTTATAAATGGTTTATACCTCCCTGTTCCCGTCCTCGCAAGAAGGGCCAGGTAGCTTCAGGAGACCGAAGGGCGTACATGGCCATCTAGCTCCAAAAACCCATGAGCACATTAGTGATATGACCTCCCGCTCCTCCGGCTGCCCACGCAGCTGATACTGTCGCTTGGTGCGATGCTGCCGGCGTCGTCGTCCCAGTCGTGCCAGCCGTTCCCGGCGGCGCTCGGCGGGAGGGGGACGTTGCGAGCCGACACGTAGCTGCCGGCCCGGCTGAGGGCGTGCGGGCTTGGCGAGTTGCCACCCCCTACCTTGATGGTCGTCGTCGTGACGCGGCTGCCCGCCCTCGAGCGCGCGAGCAGCTGAGACGAGGAAGGGGCGCCCGGCGGAGGGACTGGCGCGCCACGGATTGTGCTGGCCGACCGCTGGCTCCGGGCCGAGGTATAGCTTTCCCGGTCTCCGATGTCGTAGGTGTTGCTGCGATGCACTACGGACCTTGTGATGGGAGGAGAGTTGCTGTGCTTGGAGCCCACGAAGCTTCGGTGCTCCGAGTCGGTGATGAGAAGAGGCTTTCGGCTCGTTGAAGCTTCGCTTCGAGTGCGCACGCTCCCCGCCGCGCTGGGCCGGTACCGGGATGAATGGCGGCTCCGAGAGTCGTCGTAGACGTCGTCGGCTTCCCTGCTCTTGGACGCGCCCACCTGGCTGTACCGTGCAATGTACTCGGGTGGCGGGCGCCGATCGACGACGGGTGGGTACTCGCTCGGATGGCGAACCTTCTCGACGTTCCGTTCGACGTGGACGTAGCGCCCCTGTTGGTCCGGGAAGGGCTCTGGGAATGTCGAGCGCCGCGCGAAGGCGGGCGGGTCGAACTCCTGACGGGCGGCGCGGTGTGGTTGGTCATTCTTGACCATGCTGTAGGTGAAGGCAGCGCCGGCAGCAACGCCCAGGAGAGTGCCGACGACGGCGCCGGTGCTGAGGCCGCTGGAGTTCTGGCGGGGTGAGGCCGTGGGTTCGTAGACCGAAGAGACGGTCGTAGGGACACTCCTCCTCCTCGAGTACGGATCGTTCTCGGCAAAACGGTTGGATGGCCGCCTCGCGGCAGTGAGACGGGGCCCACCGCAGGCGGAGGTGGAAGCACGGGGCGGGGCCGAGGTGGCGACGCCGTAATTCCAGTCTAGGACGCGGGCCGCCTCGGTAGGGGTCGACTGGGTCTTGCGGACCGTGGAACCGCCGTAGCGGGTGGGGTAGTCAGGTGGGGGGAGATAGGCAACCTCCATCGTGTTGCCGTCAAAATCGAGAATCCTCGCCCGGCTTTCGGTTGTGGACGCGGCCTCGCGGGCGCCAGCGCTGGTCGGCTTTTCAAGATCGGGATTGGCGCGAAGAGCGAAGGAGTGGAACTCGGCTACGGCGGCAGTAGAGGGCGCGGTGAGGACGATGCGAGACAACCTGATGCTGTGGGCTGCGACCTGGCGGAGCTGAAAGACGGGGGTCGGAGGGGATGGGGTGCCGTAGGTGACGATCGGGACCACCGACTGTGACTCTGAGCTTGGCTCTGCCGATAGATATCGCAGGCCGAGGGGTTGAAGGATAGCCGAGTAGAAGGAGGACGATGAGGGGAGATGCGTGACCTCGAGGAAGGGCAACATAGTTGTAGTATAATTCCCTCTTCCGTCAAACCACGAGGACCAGGTGCCAGGGGAATGTGGGGGAGGGAGGGTGAGGTACGACAGGGGTATGGGAAAGAATTCTGGCCAACGAAAGAGCGCAGATGGGGAGCACCGCCAGCTGGCTGATGATGTTTTGTACCCTTTGTACAGGTACACCTTGGGAAATATGGATAGGGAGTGTTGCCGTGTGACATCGATATGGGATTTCGTGCCCGGATTCAAAGGGGGGACCAGTGGCCCTTTTCAGCCAGGCGGCTTCCCGATTACTAGGCTCGGCAGATCCCATAATACCAGCCCAGCCTGCAGAAAAACAGCATCCCGTAGATGCCCAATTCCCCGCCTCCCGCAACCGGCCGCAGGCACAGCGGCCAGCGCTGGGTTCCCATTCGAGGGGGCCATCGTGAGCCAGTGAGCAGGGCGAAGAGGCGGGTCTCCGATCTCTAGAGTCCAGACAAGACAAGAAGTGGGACGGCCACGTCAAACCGAGTCCCTCTCTAACCACGTATCCGTACCGCGCTACGACCTGCGGAATATTTGCCCTGGCTGGCGCCTGAGCCACCGCCAGCAAATCACCTCAAGCTCCTCGATATTACGCTAGAGAACAGCCCTGGTCCAGCTCAACCGTCACAAAGCCTCGGGTGGGAAGAAGGTGGGCGATATTTAAGTGGGACCCCTGAAGCTGCAGCATAGCACCCCCCTTTCTAGCCGCTGATTGGCTGTGATAACAAAGTCATGGAACCTCCAAGGTAGTAGTGGAGTTATGCGTCCTGTAGGAGGGGGGATCCCGTCTTCATCCCCGCAGGGCCTGCCGATCGTTTTGCAGGGCGCGTCACTCGCCGCCAGTGCTCGAAGGGAGGGCGGACAATCTTGAAGTATTGAAAGAGGCGAGCCAAGGAATGCAGCTTGCCTCGTGTAGGGTCTAATAAGCCGGCAGGCGCGCCCGGCGGCCGCAGACAAGCAGGAGTTTCTGAGCCAGGGGATTCCTCAAAATCGGTGTTTCTCTATGCCGGGTGGGTTGCCCTCTGGAGCCGGCGCGGCTGTTGACAAGAAGTAGACGAACCATGCTCGCAAAATCTCATTCCACATCTCAGGCGAGGCCCAACCTAAACAGAAGCACCACCTTCGTCCAGGTACCTACGCAGTACGGATACACCGCCAGCCCCTCAGCCTGACCGCTCAGCTGCGGGGTCTTTGAGGCTATTTTGGGCTCCGGGCGCAAAAAAGCGGCGGAGCGAGATTCCAGCAGCCAAACGCCTGCCATCTGGGCTTTTTGTTCGCAAAGAACGACCTCCCTGTCATGCACGTTTGGATCAGGATGCTCCACCACGGGGCGCGCAGCCTTAAACTAAATCGTTTTTGTGACAATTCTGGCATTCCATCTTCCATTCCTTCCACGCCCTCGACTCCGTTGGCGTAGAGATCCAGGGCTGCTATCTAACCCGCTGCTAACCTAGCACTAGCACTCGCCGTCCTTCAGCTCATGGGCGTGAGACGCGTATGACCACCCCGGCCAAGGCCCGGCAGACCTTAGTTCGCCAAGACCCCCATCATTAACCCGGTCCGGTGTAAGCGGAAGCACTGGCTCCCCGGCGGCGGTGTATTTCCAGTGGCAGATCTGTCTGCTAGCCAAGTTGTAATCCTCCACTTCCCTGCACACACTAAGCGGTAAGTACGGGAAGGGGGGTCAAGATAAACGGGAACAAAGGGAAAAGGAACCAGGTTGAAGTGGTTCCCGAAGACGACGAAAGCGTCTTGGATCCGTTGTTGAACGCCCCATGTTTTGGTTGTAAAAACAACGACAGCGCAAGCACAGACGACCCAAGCTCTCGAGGCCATCAGCCACCATCCGCGATGTTGTATCGCGGATACGACCAATGAAGCCCCGACTTTCACATCGAAAGCCCTAGAGAGCCGTTGAGCAACTCTCACCCCGAAGACCTCTCTCCAACGCGCAAGCTCTCGATTATCCATCATCCAGAGTGCTTCGAGGCGCTAAAGGATTCCCCACGCATCCTCTGCAGCATGGCAGAACTTGCTACACGCGACGCTAGCCGATAAGCTGTAGTTGCTTATCGAGACCTTTTCGTCCACGTAGTTGTCAGCAAAATTGTCCGAACCCTTGGCCATGGCGCCAACGAAAACACAGATAGACTCTGAGGCGCCGAGGGTGTCGATATATTCGCGGACATGCACGAGGGGGGCGTCGAAGCTCAGGGTGATCTTTCGGCAGTTGGGTGGCAGGTGATCCGTGATCGGGTTGGCGATGACCTTGAGCAATTTCTCCTGCGAGTTGACCGACTTGATGGAGAGGCGGTGGAGGAGTTGTACCATCAGGCCGGCGAATCGCTTGAAAGTGCGGGGGATGCGAACCGACGGCGATACCTCGATTAGGACGCCCTTGGCAGTCTGGATGTAGATCTGGAGCTTCCCCGCCTTGTTTACGGGCGAATCCAGGAGAGTGAGCAGGCACTATAGAGCGTAAAAAAAATCAGCATGCTGAATGCAGGATTCGGCGCGGGTCCGCGGGACGGTGCCCAACCTGGTGGGTGATGTCTGGTCGGGCATCGCTGATGTCTCGGTTCATCTTCCGCATGACACCGATGTGCTCGTCCGAGTTAAGCAACGAGTATTTGTCGTCCCTCACCGCGCCCGGACGCCCGCTTCCTCCGTGAGACGCCTTGTAGGTCTCGAGGCTGGCATTGGAGAGCACCACAACCAGCCGTTTGGTATCTTTGTCGGTCGGGACGATGGCAACATGTTGCTCTGCGACCAGCTGCGGCAAGGCCGGTGGTGGGAGCGACTGGGTTCCTGCCATTGAAAAGCGATGTTAAAATCGAGAAGGCAGAGTCGCGGAGCATATACGCAGGAAGGACGGATGCCGGCCCAAGCCTGAAAACACCAGGGGATGGTGGGGTATTAAGAGTGTCAAAATTCAGAGGTTCAATGCTTCCATCCACTCCAAGGCCCACACAACTTGTTGTTTGACTCGCTGGAGGCCAGATCAGGCTGGAGTCGGCTCCCAACAGGAAAGAACAGGAAATGGCCAACGCCCGCCAGGCAGAAAGCATAGCAACTTACGCGGTCGCTTGCCTGCTCGATGTTCGGGAGAAGACATATTGCAGCTGCAGGCTCCAAACGCTGCCGTCGGCCAAGTTGCAAAGTTGTGAGTGGGTAAAAGAATTTGGCAGAGAGGCAGTTCCTTCTCAAATCAAGGAGTAGGCAACGTTGAAGTAAAACCAATTCGGGCGATTGAATCTTGCCACGACGACCAAGTGATGGGTGAGACACTGAGAACGAATGTGCAAAAGTGGCCGAAATCCTCCCGCAATCAGAAAATTTGCTCGGCTAAAGGCGGTGTGATGTCTAATTACTGTTACCTACCTAGGTAGCGTCGAAGCATATGCCACCATTGTATGGGGAGGGCCCACGGGGCTTGTGTGTGTATCCGTAGTCCCGTACTAGGAGCTGAAATTACCTCACACTACTGCGATAGACTGCACCACCTTGGATTCATGTCCGGACGGGAATCAGTTGACAGCGAGGGCAGCGTATTCCGGTGTGGCCGGCCGGCCGCCGAACCGATGGAACCGGGCCACCCTTGACACCTGGCAATTCCATTGCGGGTTGATAGGGTGGACGAATGAAACAAGAAGCCAAAGTCCGTGCCAAGGCCGATACAGACACCGGCCCAATAAGCTCATAGAGCTTCCCTCCTTCCCTCAGATCTTTTCCCGTCGAGTTTTGACCGCCGACTGGTTTGTGTGTCTGCATACACACCCCCTGTGCAATGTCAAGTGCCCCCCATGTGCTAGTCTTGGCGGTCCCAGAAATATCCGATCTGATCGACGTCTCAGCCTGCGAAGTCAGACCACTCTTCCTTGACACTGTTGGCGGCTATACCTCCTGTTTCCAGCCTTCGTGACACAGCTTGCTTCTATTCCAAGAACCTGTCTGCTCTGCTCTGGCCGAGTACCCGAGGAAGTGCCATTCTTTGTCGATCCTCCCCCCATTGGGTGCTACATACCTAGTGTTGCCAGCAACTCTGACGCCTGCTGTGATTTACCAAGAGATTTGCGAACGGTGCTTAAAGCCGCCTTCAAAGTTGCTTGGCCAAGGCGAGAGAATGACAGACGCGCGTCTAGCTGCGTTTCTTGCTGGGTTCTTCCCCCCGTTTCGCCAAGAACGATCAAACGATCTCGAGTGGAATGCTGGGCATGCATCTCTGGACTAGCTGTTGCAGGGCAAGGTAAACAACTACCAAGGTTCTATAGGTGCTTGACGTATTCTGGAGCAGTGTCCTGTGTATGGGGCGGGGCCTGTTGTGAATGAGTGGTACCTGAGGAGGCTCAGGTAGGCAATAATTAAGCTTAAGGAGGTCAGCGCTAGATGTAGGTAGGGTTGGTACTGCTTCGAACATGCAACCGGCGGTTGAGTCCAAGTTCAATAAACGTACCAACTTGCCAACCTAAATAGGTAATTCTGATGATTCCAGCACAAGATTGACCTTGGCATCGTCGATCCACTTTTGATTGACATGGATGCTGCTTGAGACCCCCAACGTTCTTCAATGCTTGGCGCTTCTTTCTTACTCAATCTGGAACCCGTGGACGGCTGAGGCCAGGCCGTCTGGATAATTTGGAGGCTCTTCCACGATTGACGTCTGTTCCACACCTCTGACACGTCTTGTTTCGACTCCCCACGGGCACATTCGTCCAAACTCGGCCATGTCAGGATGTACTACACAGCAACACAGCAACACAGCAATACAACCAACCATACACGCTTGGGCACTACACTTTTTTGGCATTTCCGAGGGGGGAGATGCGGAGAGATGAGCTTGTTCTGACCCGCCCTGTCCTGTCCTGCAGAAGACGGGTCCCTCGAGCAGGCTCGGACCTCCAATCCCCCTTCGTCTGAACCAGCGCTGTTCAAGATTAGCGGCGCCAAACTGCCGTATTTTTCGGCTGGCACTTTGGCCGCCAGCTCGCTTTGCTCATATCACTCACAGTCAAAACGGCGACGTCTTCTTACGAATACCCATGCAACAGGCAGGTTCTCACCCCCCCCAGTTTCAACCACCCCCCATGCTGCTACGGGATCGCCATTTCCTATGCCTTGAGCTGCTGGAAGGGATCTCCCACACCCTTCCCAAGTTATGCCGTTCTTGCCAAGAAGGATAAGTAGTCTACAATGGCCGACTTCCTCTCTCCCGCTCTGTCAGTCCTCCCATATAATCTTTGCACCTCGGGTACCAGCACTGGCTCTTGACTTGCTCCTTCTTTTCTTCCTTCTCTTGCCATTCTCTCCTTTCTAGAGATCACGTTGACCGTGCATCTGCTTTCCGATAAGTCTTTAATACTTGACTACCACTCGTTCAGTCCTTCTTGCGCCGAATTTGACCTCGCTCGTTTTTTTCTTTCTTTCTCTCTCGCCCCGGGGTAGTTAGGCAGGATGGTCAGATTTGCAAGACTTCTCGTCCCGGCAGCGCTGCTCGCCGTGGCTGCTGCACAAGACAACAAAAACAACAATAACAACAACAACAACAACAACGGCCAAGGCAACAATGGCAACAATGGCAACAACAATGGGAACAATGGTGGCAACAACGGGAACAACAACGGGAACAACAACGGCAACAACGGTGCCCAGAACCAGGGCGCCAATCCCACGATCCTGCTTCCAAACGCCATCCAGACTGGTTCCTTCTTCGACGGACAGGCGGCTTTGGGCGCTGATCCCGCCGTCCAGGCCAAGTCCACGATAGATCAGGGCAACTTCATCAATTTCTGTGCCGGCAAGACCCTCACCAATGGCCTCCAGATCACTACTGGTTCTTGCAACGGCATTAGTAAGTTTTCAATCAAGACCTTGGCGGTTTCCTCATGGCAATGTGTCTAACCGTACCCATCATAGCCATGGGAGATATCCCGGCGAAGGATAAGATGATCTCGACTGTCATCGTGAACCCCCAGAACGGCCAAGAGATCGAGGCTGGCAAGGACTTCGACATCCAAGTGCAGGTTGCGAATCTGGCGGCTGGGTCTTTTACCAATGCCGTCGCCACATACTACGCGGCCCCCCAGTTCCTGTCCAACGGCATCGTCGTCGGCCACACCCACGTCACCGTCCAGGATCTTGGCGGCAGCCTCAACCCCAAGCAGCCCCTTGACGCGACCCAATTTGCATTCTTCAAGGGTATTAACGATGCGGGCAATGGGCAGGGTCTCCTCGCCGCTACTGTCAACGGTGGCCTTCCGGCTGGCAACTTCCGGGTTTGCACGCTGTCTTCTGGCTCCAACCATCAGCCCGTCGTCATGCCCGTCGCTCAGCGTGGAGCTCAGGATGATTGCGTCAGGTTCACGGTGAAGGGCAACGGCGGTGGTGTCAACGAGGCTGCGAACAATGGTGCCAAGGGCAAGGATGCTGCCGACCAGGCTCAACAGGCCGTTAATATCGGTGCCGGTGCCATTGACCCCAACGCTGCTAATGCTGCCGACGCTGGTAATGCTGACGCTGGTAATGCCGACGCCGGTAACCAAGGTAACAACAACCAGGGCAACAACAACCAAGGCAACAACAACCAGGGCAACAACCAGGGCAACAACCAGGGCAACAACAACCAGGGCAACAACCAGGGTAACAACCAGGGTAACAACCAGGGTAACAACCAGGGCCAGCAGAACCAGCAGCAGACTCAGCAGCAACAGCAGCAGCAACAGCAGCAGCAGCAGCAGCAGCAGCAGCAGCAGCAGCAGCAACAGCAGCAGGAGCAGCAGAGAAAGCAGCAGGAGCAGCAGCGTCAGCAGCAACAGCAGCAACAGCAGCAGCAGCAGGAGCAGCAGAGGAAGCAGCAGCAGCAGCAACAGCAGCAACAGCAGCAGCAGCAGGAGCAGCAACGGAAGCAGCAGCAGCAGCAGAACCAACGTCTCGCGCGCCTGGCCCGCCGAGAATTCATCTCCTAAGCGCTGACCCCCTCCCGGAGTCTGGTTCTGCGAGACGGCCTTGGATATTGCCGCCTCTGAACGCGCGTGCGGAGTTGCGTCCCCTTTTCTCTCGCAGCCCGGGGTCTGCTTGTTCAACCCATGGTTCTCCCCCCCTTGTTCGGTGTTTGTATAAGACAGACAGACGAGCAGCGTGGCGAACTAATTGTACATAGAGTTGGTACGGACTGGAATCCAGAATCGGTGCTAAAGCAGGCTTTTGGCTTTTTCTTTTCTTTTTGGTTTTAACTTTGATTTTTTCCAGATCCCACATGGCAGTACCAAGAAGATCCCCAGGTGAGAGGGAGGAGCAGCCGAGCCGGCCAAGCGCCGGAGGCCGGACAGGGTGGACAGGTGGTTTGCTGTTGTCAATAGGTTTCAACGAGTCTGCAATGATGCAAACGATTTGAGGCCTCCAAGATGCGCTTACCTAAACGCGGATACATGAGCAATTTCTTAAAAGAATGTAATACATCCAATCCAGTCTAGGACGCATGTTGACGAAAAGCAAATCATGTCGGGTCGACAATTTTGAAGCGTGTGATCTTCAGTTCCGAAACGTGATGGCTTTCAGGGGCGGGAGTGGAGGGCAGCGGCCTGGGCACTGCCAGGGCATGAGGTAGCCGAGCTCCCTCCATATCAATGCTTTATCAAGCGAGACCGGTACCCCGACGGTCCATGCTGGATAACAAATCCTGCTACTCAACCAACACTGACCATCAAGCTCCGGCCGGGTATGAACCGTTGTGGAGAGTGCAGTGGCTCAATCAATGAACGCTAGGAGAGATATTTCTAAGCAGCACATGCACGACTAGTTCGAGATGCTTGGATCGCGGCTTTCTTGTCCCGATTGAGGCTCTTTGCGAGGCCCCTCCTGAGGGAGACGAATTCCGTGCCTACCTACCTGCTCGTCAGGCCAACCTATCCGTAGAGGGTGCGGGGTACATAGGTACAGTACCTACGGTTGTTACTGATTCCAGGGTGGACCGTGCAGCCTGGCGGGACGGGCGGGACCCGACCTACCCGATGGACCTGACCCAACACCACGGAACAATGTTTGGCCACCCAAATTTTAACCCGCGCCCGGGACCCCCAAATTTTCCCAAGCTTGGAAAGCTCTCGGGGCGTGATGGAATCCGGGGGCCGGACAACAAATTGAACGCCCCTTCACGGACCGTGCCACCGAGCAGACGCAGACAACACTCGCCGACTATAGGAACCCGATCTAGACCCTCATTCGAACCGCCATGGCAAGCCTGGCAGGTGCCGCCGCGCGGAAGACCTTCCGCGAGCTTCACGGAGTTGTCGTGACGGCGGGTCTCATGCAAAGGACAGTAAAGGTCCGCGTAG
This sequence comes from Phialemonium atrogriseum, assembly GCF_030411735.1. Taxonomy (NCBI): domain Eukaryota; kingdom Fungi; phylum Ascomycota; class Sordariomycetes; order Cephalothecales; family Cephalothecaceae; genus Phialemonium; species Phialemonium atrogriseum. The sequence goes on from NW_026848152.1 coordinate 44,583, forward strand.
GAGGGCAGAAGTGGAACGGCAAGGTCCAGAAAGTACGCCATCACCCGATAGATTATTTCCTATCGGCCGGTGGGCCGGCCAGACTGACAGACAGGCCTGACTGACACGCGTTGCCCAACCCCCCCAGTTCTTCGACGACCCAAAGACCTACCTCGTGCACGACCCCAACGACTCCCTCCGGGCCGGCGACGTCGTCGCCATCACGCCCGGCTGGAGGTCGTCCAAGCAGAAGCGCCACGTCGTCAAGCACATCATAGCCCCCAGCGGGACCCCAGTCGAGGAGCGGCCGCCGGTCCCGACCGAGGACGAGAGGTGGGACGCAAAGGTCGCCAAGAAGCAGGCAAAGGACGGGAGGAGGGCCGCGAGGAGAGAGGCCGAGCTGGCGCAGCAGAGGTCGGCGTCGCCGCGGAGGGCGAAGAGAACGTCGTCGGCCGGGTCCGCAGAACCCGCCGCCACCAGCATCAGCGACGTTGATTGAGCGCGCACGCGGGGGGGGGGGGGGATAAAAAAATCCCCTTGCGGCCGTGGTCGCTCACCGCGGATCGTGCGCTTGCTTTTCGGAGGCAGGAGGAATCTGGGAGGGCTGTTTGCTGTGTTTGAACTTGCAAGCCATACCTCAGGGGACCCCGGAATGCTGGCTGTTCCTACCGGGAACGTTTACAACATTTCGCACGATCAAAAGATTCCGAGACGGGCCAGTCGATGTGCCCGTCCGATCCCTGTCTGGCCCTGTGTAAGAGGAAAGGAGAAGGGCCACAACCCTGTACTTATCATTTGTATACATAATTGGCATTGCAACTGCAAAGATGGATACCCAGCCATTCAAAGTGCTGCTCTCTTCCGAGGCTGGGGAGGTATTCGACCTTAAAGAGTGTTGCTGTGTGTCCCGTCCTGGGCTGAGGGTTTCGTCGCAAAGACCAAAAGCGGCAGCCACTCTTCTTCCTATTTATCTTACTTTTTTTCAGGCCCTCTATTATATACACATAAAAGGGATAGATAAACAGATGAAGCTATTGCAGGGCATGACAAGACGTGTCTTGTCAGCCGTCCCCTTCCTTCGACTTCATAAGCCCATACACAGATGAATCCCATAGGCACAACCACGGGCCCAACCTAACCGCCCCTTTCTCCAAACTCCTTGGCCCAATTCTCATACGCCTCCAGACCAGCTTTGCTGACACTCGGTCTGATGGTTGCAAGGCTTGCCACAAAGTCGGCATACTCGATTGGTCGTATCTGATCCATGGTCATGTGCAAAAGGGCGTCGCCCAGAGATCGGAGAGGTCCCATCGCAGCGTCCTTGGCCAGCGCGGTTATATCAGAGCCAGAAAACCCTGTGCAGGTGTCAGTACCAACTCTTATCATCTTATTACCCCCCCGCCCCTCCACTGTTGGATCTCCCGGGTTCAGCAGCTTACCGTCGGTCAAGCTCACCAGCTGCTTAATGCTAGCGTCGGTGAGGTTGTGCTTTTGCTGGCCGAGGAGAGTCCTGAGTTGTGTTTCTCTGGTCTGAGATTCCGGCAACGGTATGTACTGGCGTCTCACGAACCGTCTCCTTGCTGCCTCATCGATGGCCCATGGTAAGTTAGTCGCGGCCAGTACCAGCACCCGATTGACATCGCCCTGTTCCTGGCTCTTGTCGCTGGACTCCCTCCCGGCAGCAGCCCGCTGGAGATCGCTCCATTGGATCAGGAACTCGGTCTTGATCCTCCTCGTCGCCTCGTTCTCGCCGGAACCAGATCGCTGGGAAAGCAGGGAATCTATTTCATCAACAAAAATAATGCTCGGGGCTAATGCCTTTGCAAGCGAAAAAAGTGCTCGCACGAGCTTCTCCGACTCTCCGAGGTACTTGCTTGTCAAGCTGCTGGCAGATATGGAGAAGAAGGTTGACTTGGACTCGGTCGCAACAGCGCGGGCCAGCATCGTCTTCCCTGTTCCGGGCGGACCGAAGAGGAGCATCCCTCTCGCCGGTTCACGCAAGCCCTGGAACAGGTCTGGGCGGAGGAAGGGGTACACCACCGCCTCTCTCAGCGCATTCTTGGCTATTTCGAGGCCTGCCACATCGCTCCAGTGGACCTCATCCCCTCGGACGATAATCTCGTTGAGAATCTGTTTTGCAGCATGCTCGTCGACGCCCTGAGGAAGGTTCTTCAGTATCTGAGCCTTGCGCTTCTTCCACGCCTTGGCAGCTCTGGCGTTCTCGTCGTCTGATGAGCCGTCTGAAGACGCCTGAAACCCAGCAAGGGATGAGCCCGCTCGTCGTTTTTCTTTGCCACTTCGCCGTGGCGACCCGTCGCGAGTCGGTGGTCCCCCTTCGTCGGTGCTTGATGATGATGACTGCTGCCCCCTTTTTTTCTGCACAGCTTTTCGCCGTATAGCTGGCTGAGCCATGGTGGTTGAGTTGGCTGCTCTTGAAGGAGTCCCTCCTCTGTTGACAACTGGAAGCGATTGCCCAGGAGAGTCACGCCTGATTGGTGGATCTGACGAGAACTTGCGGCTCTGAGAGAAGGTATGGTTGGACTCCCGGGTAGCATCATATTGACCACTGCCCGTAGCTGCGAATCTATCCATTCTATCCAGGGGGTCTGCTGAAGAAGCAGTCCTCTGTTGGCGAGACGGGCGTTCCGAGTCCAGTGATGAACGCTCCGCCGGTCCTTTCAAGGCTAGCGAGCTTAGCGCACTCGAAGCTGCGCTGACAGAGAGGGACGGTGGCTGGGGGAAAGGGTATTCATCCAAGTGTCGCATGGGTGGCGAGTCAATACTGGATCTTGACTCCAGAGAGCCATGGACGTTCCCGTTCCGGGGAGTCACCAGCCGTCTTGAATTGCTATCCCACTGCGCACGTGGATGGGCAGAAGGTCTCTGGGGTGGCTCAGAGGAATTTCGTGTACTGGGTACTGGGGTTGACACTGCTGTGCTCATGGCTGCTTTACCAGCCTTCTCCCCAAGGCCCAGAGCAGACCAGGCCAATGTCGCTGCCTTGTTGGCTCCAGGGCCACTGGCAGGTTTAGGTGTCGATCGCTTCACCGAGGGCTTGGTCACTTTTTCTCCTTGTTTGCTTGATCGAAGTGTGGTTCTCATGGAATATCTCTCTGGACTTGGAGATCTCGAGACCTTGTGCCCTGGAGCCGGTATGGTGACTGGGGACTGGGGTTTTGCAGACGATGAATGAGAAGACACTGTATCCACACCCCGTTCTTCTCTCCTGCTGCTCCCTGGGGTGGCTCCTTGCTGTGAAGTTGTTCTCATGGGCGATAAAGATAGAGGCTTGGGGGGGACAGCCGGCCTAGATAATTCGGGATAGGTTATGGCGGGTATTGTTCCACAACCAATCCAGCCTCTTCCACGTGGCTCCGAGTCGGATGGTTCAAGAGGTTGGAGACCACTGCCGGCGGAGGATGATTCTTGCAGGGTCGAGTCTTCCTGGCGGGATAGACGTAGGGCCTCGAGCAGGTCAATGCGTTCCTTACATTGGAGCTCCAGCTGGCGCAAACTCTCCACCAACGCCCTCTCAGTCTCGGACCGGGCAGTGTAGTTTGACGGGAGTTTGTTCGCATTGTGGTCATAGATCTGCTCAAGGGCCGACTTCCAGCACCTCATCGCCTCTGCCTCATTGCCCTAGAGTGCACATGTTCCGTTAGAAGCCGTACTGCGCAGTCTGCCTCAACTCTGGATGTGCTCTCATACCTGACTCTCATAGTAGACCGCCGTTGAACATGTGAGGTAACTTTCATCGTAAGTCTTTTGTAGGATGGACTGCGGGGTCCTGCTGCGGATCATCTTGGTGGAACAAGAGGAAAGCGCATCACGTCGCGGAGCCTATGTGGATGATAAGCTGCGGCTGGTCGGGCTTTTGGCGAGTTGTCAATGGGGCATGGTGAAGTAGTCAGAAAAAGCAATGTCCAGTAATGCGTCCCTGCCTTGAGGTGCTGGCTGCTTGCCAGTTGCTGATTTTGTTTTCGCTGTTCTGAGAATGAACTGACAGCTCCCGCTTCAGTTGAGTGACGTCGTTCCTTGACCCTCTGGAAATCCCCAAGTCCCATGGTGGGGGGCATTTTCTGTACAGTGGTGGGGGTTCTCTTATCAGGAAGGTATGAATCCTGCGTATTAAGCAGTCCTTGTACAAAATAACCGAGGCACACTGTGCAGTGACTCTACATGCCCATCGCGCACGGGCCTTTAAACACATGAAAGATGGATCACTCCCGTCTCTAGAGGTACCTGGGTACCTCCACATATGTCATTGGTCCGGTCGGTCCTTTGGACTTTGGATATGCGTCTGAAGGTAATTCAGGTCTCTTTGATACTTATCTCGCCAGAGCCATGTCGCGGGGTCTAGCCAACCTCCAAGTAATTGACGAGAAACAATGGTTCTATGGCGGCCAGCCAAAGCAAGGTGTCTGACTACCTAGGTACTCTAAATATGAAGCCCCGTGTCATGCCTAAGACAACAATACCCGGATCTCCCCTGTTGTCCTGGGGAAGAGGGAACGGAGGTTCTGCAAGTCCTCGCCGTCTCCCTCGTCTTCGGCCAGTTCGTCGGCTAGAATGAGCATTTCTTCGGCATGCTCGAAATCAGCACAGAACGTTTCTGCTGCTTCTTCGGTAATATCCCGCGCCAATTTTGAGTCGTGGAGATGCTTCAGGTTTTCCATCGCGTCCATCAGTGCCGAGGGCAGGAAGTCATCTAGTGTCTGGCTTGCCTCTCCCAGTTGTGATGCTTGAACTGGTCCAAGAGACCTGATCTTTCGAATATCCTCCTTCTTTTGTGTGAGAGGGTGTAGTGCATCCATCAAGTTTTCCAGTCCGGATTCTGTTCGGAAAAAAGCGTACTGACTCTCCACGAGCCTGCGAGACTCGGCCTCTAACCGTTTGTCTAGCTCCTTTATCTTGCCACGGGTGAAGTCGAAGGGTGACAAAGCGTCCCTCGCGGCTCCTATACAGTTGGCTAGGAATATGGGGCTGACTGGGGACTCCATATTTCTCCCTAGATGCTCGCAACCATCCATGAAGGGATCAAACGCCTCGGCGAGGATGGGCTGAAAGTCCGCCTCACGGTCGGTTGACGAGGTCAACGACGTCTCGTAGGTCTTCATAATGGCCGTCAGTTGTTCAAGAGCATCCGCGAGGAATTCCGGAACGCCAAAGTCGGCTGGCGCGTGTTGGAAATCTGCTTGAAGGGCAGCAATATGATCTCGCATCAAAGCACGGAACTGCCGCAGAGCTTCTGACTCCAGGCTGTTCAGCACCCCGACAAGAACCGAGTCGCTGCTTAGAAGCTTGGCGAATGTGGCTCGGTAGAAGTTCAAGAGGTTGGCCAACTTGTATGCCAAGATGGTCTCCTCGTTGGTCTGCACAACCTGCTCGACCCGTTGGCGGAGAAGGCGTGCCGCGCCAGACATGTCCCGGTCGACCAACTCGTTCAGTGCTGTCACAGCGTTGAAATCAGCAGCCACGTCGGCTTCGTCGGCAACGAGGCGCCATATTTCGTTTTCCCGCCCGGCTTGGATACCCTTGGCGATCTCGTCTCCTTCCGACACGAATAGGACCTCGAGTGCCTCCCTTTCGCCCACGGCCGCCGAATGTGTCCAGGCCAGCATGTCCCCAACATATCTCAAAGGGTCATGTGCCGCCAGCTCAATCGGCTTTACGGACGGGTCCTCACCACCAGGTGCTGAATTTCCAGTCAAGGCAGTATAAAAGGATTCTGAGAGAGTATGTTCTCGAGCCTCGGCAAAGAAGTCGAGACAGTTTTGGAAGAGCGAGGGTCTTTCGGCAAGCACACGAAGCGCGTGCCGAATTGGAGAGCCGATCTGCGGGTTCTCGAGGTTCAGATTCTTGAACTCACGCTGGATCCATCGGTACAACTTCTGGAAGGCAAGGTTGAGATTCTTCGACGTCTGCTCCATCACCTCAAGCCCAAGGGTCTGGCTTTCAAAGCCGAGGAGAAGCTCGCAGTCTTTGCTGATCTTCTTGGCCTTGGCGAGGACGGTGAAGAATCTGTCATCCACGGGCTCCGAGGTCAGGGTCAAGGCGGCTACTTCATCCTCTGAAAGAACAAAGTGTTGGGTAAAGGCCTTCAGTAAATGCTGCTTTGTCTCCACTTGACGCCTTTGCGTCATGAGCGACGACGCCTCATCGAGGACTCCCGAAGTAGCAGTGTGGGCCGCCGTGACCTGGCTTTTCATGTCGCTATAGCTGGCATTCAGTTTCTCAATCGAGTTACCTATTCTCCGCAGTTGCTGGGGCCCTAGTAGTTAGTTTCGAAGACTGTCTCCCTACCAGCCATCTAAGGGATACTCACCTCAGCCACCTTTCCGAACTCAGTGATAATCTCGCCATTGCTGTCAATCAGCTCCCTCTGCAAATCTAGGCGCAACTGCCGGCGGGTCTCGGGGGTGTTGTGCACGCCACGCTCGTCCAGGAGCGAAAGAGCGTCACGGAAATCAGAGTCGGCATACGAGGTTGAGAGGAGGCTTGTGACTTTGGAAGACAGAGGGTTCGAGGCCCGCAGAGACGACGGGGTTTGTGGTACCGGTGCGTCGTCCCTCGAAGGAGTTGCTAACGATTGCAACGGGGGCGGTGGATCAGATGTCATTGTTCCCCAGGATATTTGTGATCTACGATGGAGAATTCATGATAGCTGTCACAGAAGAACCCCAATGGCCAAATCTCAAGACTCGAGTTATTTGAGACTCTCCAACAATCGCCCAAGGTAGAGTAGGCAACCCGGGTCAGGGGTAGAGTCTGTCTGTCGGCAGGGGCAATCTTTTGCAGCTTCTGGTCTTCCTTGTTCTGGACAGTATTTCGCAGTATCCTGTATATCTGTGCATCTTATCGTATGCCAGGTTTAACGGAATACGGATAGTTGCATGCATCTGGAATGTGGAGAATGGCGCGTGGAGTGGAGACTTGAAAGCGGTATCGGCCAAAGTTCGGCAGAATTGCTTGACCGCCCTCGTCATAGTTCAAGTTACCTAAGTTCCGGGGTCAATCAGCTGGCTTGTGCAGGCAGCCACAGCGAACCATCTGACAGCCTTGAATCATCCAGCCCATGACCAACCATTCATACACTTATCTAAGAGCAGTCACGACCGTCTCTGTTCCCTGAACTTTGTGTGTAAACTTTCAAATCTTGTCTTGACCCTACTTCTCCCAAACAGCAGACCTGCTCGCACCCTCGACCAGTAGCCTACAGACGTCCTTCATCTTGTTGACAACCTCATAGAGCTCAGCGACACATACGTCTGGACCTTGGACAATGGTCCCCCCGGACCAAGCCTCGTCCCAACCGCGGTCCGACTCGGCTTGCCCACCATGACCTCCAACATGTTCTCCAAGCTGCTACAATCCAGACCCGCTCGTTCTTTCTATGACGACCTGAGAGCCAGAGACGGCAACTCTGATGTTGAAGACCGTGCTGGGCTTTTGGATGAAGAGAACCTCAACCATCAGTTTCACGAGTATGATTTGGAACATGCAGAAGGAATCGGCGTCGACGATAGTAGGCTCTCTCTCGAGCGCGCGACTAGGCAGATGGGAGGACGCGATCACGGAGGCCACGGTTCCCACAAAGATGCCCACCCGAGGTGGTTTACACCCGATGAGGATGGGGATAATGATGTGCCCGCATCCTTATTAGTTGAACCTCACACTGGCACGGGGCAGCGGAGGGAGAAGTCTGAGCCCTCTAAGCCCGGTGTTGCCCCGGGGCCCTCCACAAGAAAAGCTCGTGCTCAGTGGGAGACGGCGCAAGCCCAACAGAGGCTACATCAAGACGATGATTTTGTCCCGCCTCGCAACCTGGGCGGCCCCAGGGCATTCCTGGCTGGCGTCGCTCCGGGTAATGCGAGAAAGAAGGCCGAGTGGAGGTGGGCTAACGTCTCGAACCTCGACAACTTCATCAGGGACGTATACGACTACTACCATGGCTATGGTATCTGGTGCATTCTATTGGAGAGGTTCCTCCATTTACTGTGAGTTCTCCTCTGGAACCTTCCGACTTCATCCCATTCTCATCGCTAATGCGCACTTAGAAACGTCGTATTTGTCGCCGTATTCCTAACCTTTCTCACCCAATGCATAGACTACCGCAAGGTCAGAGATAGCAAGACCATGTCGGAGATTCTGGTCCCCCGCTGCACGAAGAACATGTCTGGACTCTGGAACCTTGGCCTCTGGGTCTTTACATTCTACTTCATCTGGAAGTCGATCCAGTATCTCTTGGACCTCCGGCGTCTGTTCAACGTGCGCGACTTCTATGTCTACTTGCTCAACATTCCTGATGAGGACATGCAGACGGTCACATGGCAGGACATTGTAGCTCGGATTATGGCGCTAAGGGACCACAACCCCAAGACGGCGATGCACTTAACGCCGGCCCAGCGGCGATACATTGGAAGCCAATCCAAGGAAAGGCTTGATGCCTCCGACATCGCCAACCGTCTAATGAGGCGGGAGAACTACCTAATTGCTCTTTTCAACAAGGATGTCTTGGACCTCAAGCTCCCGATTCCGTTTCTTCGCTCGAATGAGCTCTTCTCCCGCACTCTCGAGTGGACCCTCATGTTCAGCGTTCTAGATTTCGTTTTCGATGAACAGGGCCAGGTAAACCAGGAATTTTTGAAGTCTGATCGCCGTGGTGAGCTCAGCGCGAAGCTCAGGGGGCGGTTCATCTTCGCCGGGTTTATGAACCTCATCCTCGCACCGTTCCTCACTGGATACCTCCTAATCGTATACTTCCTGACCTACTACCAGGTATGTACGGCCCTGTGAAACCCGCATCATCTTCGATAGGAAGACTGCTGACACCCCCGTTTAGGAATACCAGAAGAATCCATCCGCCATAGGTGCGCGTACTTACACGCCCCTTGCGGAGTGGAAATTTAGAGAGTTCAACGAACTGCCCCATCTCTTCCGGAAGCGGCTCAACATGTCCCATCCCTATGCGGCTCACTATATAGACCAGTTCCCGAGAGTGAAGACCGAGATGCTCTTTAGAACAGTGGCGTTCATAGCCGGCGCTCTCGTGACGGTCTTAGCCATTACTACCTTGATCGATCCGGAGCTGTTCCTGAATTTTGAGATCACCCATGATCGGACTGTCCTATTCTACGTGGGAATTCTTACCGCTGTGTGGGTGTATGCCCACGGGAGCATCTCGGAGGAAAATACCGTCTTCGACCCGGAGTTCGCCCTCCGAAACGTGATCGAGTACACCCACTACGAGCCGGATCACTGGAATGAGCGACTTCACAGCTATGACGTTAAGAAGGAGTTCTCGGAACTGTACAAGATCAAGATCGTCATTTTCTTCGAGGAAGTCCTCAGCATCCTGGTCACACCTCTGCTGCTATTCTTTAGCCTCCCCAAATCAAGCAACCAGATCATCGACTTCTTCCGCGAGTTTACAATCCACGTCGACGGACTCGGCTATGTCTGCTCCTTTGCAGAGTTTGATTTCAAGAAGGGTCTTGAGAACGCAAAGAAGCGGGCGGACGGAGTCGACGTGCGAGACGACTACTACGCGACGAAGCATGGCAAGATGGAGGCGTCGTATTACGGCTTTATTGGGAACTACGGCAATTACATGTTCAACCAAAAGGCCGGAGGTCCCAGTCATCTACCTCCGAGCGTGCGGCAACAGTTCCATCCCCCTCCCGCTTGGCCAAGCATGAACTCGCCGACGCTAGCGGCGGATTTGCAAGGATCCCGGATCGGGCGAAGCGAGCGACCAAGAAGCCGCGCGCCCGCCAGGACCCCCCGCTTCGGACCTATCGTTCCCCAGCCGTCGCCGATGGCATCAATCCTGCTAGATCCCCATCATCAACCTCCTCCCAGTAACTTTGGAAGCAAGAGCGCTCACCGAACCCGGCAAGCCGGGGGAAGAGGGGCGTATGCGGCGAGCAACATCATCGAGGAGTCGGTCGAGGATGGACTGGAAGAAAGGGGAGAATCAAAAGACGACGAAGACGAAGATGCGTACGAGAGTGGGGGTGCATTGGACGAATCGACGTGGCAGACTTCACCCACAAAGGCGTTGAGCAGGGAGAACAGTGGGACCAACGCTGACGAACCAGTTGCTGGGGTGGTGGGCATGATCTACCAGTTCAACCAGGCCCAGCTGAATCGACGACCGGGCGGCGTTAGGTGACCCGACGGACACTGTCAGATCAATGGGCGGGAGCACTCGGACAACCGCGGGCTACGGCGGGTGTTGCTCCAATGCGCATACCCTGTCGCCGTCCTGACCCATCATTGCTCCCGCATGCATCCGCTTCTATTATAAGTTCCAGCTGCATAGGTACGGAAGAGCTAGCCGGAGGGCATCGTAGTCCCTCTCCACGCCAACTCCAATAACTCTCATCTGGAATTTCAGCGCGGCTAAGACAGGGGTGGTCGGCACCGGCATGCCAGTAATATCATAGTACTTGATATGCAATCGGTGAAGACAGGGATTTGGAACGACAAACAGCAAGCGGCATGGTTATCGTACGATTATGACGATACACAGCAAGTCGCCCCGGGTTTCCTGCTCTCACATTTGAGCCGCAAGGGACGTCCATCGACAGGAAATATTTGCACATGGTAGATTACCCAAGGCACCGCCAAGTCGAGCGATGCTCAAGTGAACAACAGAGTGGACCTCGGCGGTGATCGGCTTCGGCCCGCTCGGTGCGTAACTACGAGCCACAGGGGATTACCTATTTAATCACATCCTACTCAGTAGATAGCAGGTACTACCGAGACAAACCTTTGGTACCTCCTCCTCATGCCCTTCACAGGGGGTCTACGACTGGGTAGAGGTTGCTGGCGTCGTAATTTAGCGAGGTATAATTTATGTACTGTGTATTCAGGCTTGCTTCCGAGGTTCCAGCTTGCGTCCCTGGTGAAGCCCCGATAATGGAGAATACAAATCGATCAAGGTGGGGCGGAGATAACCGCCACCCCTGTCTAGCGCGTACCGCCCTCTGACTGCCCGACGGGCTCCAGCCCATTCTCTTTTCTGATGTCCCTTATCTGGCCCTGTCCGAGAACGGTCGCAGAAAAATTCGAGGTTCCAGCACAAAGCCGAGAACACACAGCCTTGCAAGCTCCAACGACCACATTTCGCGGCCACCTGGCTCCCGGGCGAGCACCGTCTCAATTAACATTTGCGCATCTTTGCCGACAGCTCTATTTCGCATCCTTTCCGCAGCACCCGGCGCTATTCGAGGACGAACGAGCCCCCTTTCCATTGCGTCACTGCAAGGGTCTTGCGGAAGCTCTTGCACTGCCAGGCCGGCAAGCTTAGAAACATCGTCAACCTGGATCTCCAGCCCAAGGCCTTCGGCGAAGCATCGGAAGCTGTGGCCCAGATGGCCCAGCCAAATGCCGAGCCCGTCGAGGACTATGAGTGCGTCTCTCCTCGCTGCTCCCCCGTGGACGCCCCGTGGCGCGTGCTAAGCTGACCTCTCCCGTAGCTATGAATCCCTCCCCCCAAACTTCTCCTTGGTGCAGAACATGATAGCAGGCGCTTTTGCTGGAATAGCTGTTCGTCCCCGCCTCCCAATGCTTGCCGGAACATGGGGGAAACTGATTGAGGTTGTAGGAGCACACTGTCATGTATCCCATCGACGCCATCAAAGTACGTGTCCCCGGCGGCCCCCCTATTGACCATCAAATGACGCTGACCCGCCAATGATCACAGACCCGGATGCAGATAGTCAACCCTACTCCCTCCGCAGTCTACAATGGGATGATTCAGGGAACATACAGGATAGCGACAGGGGAGGGCATCATGAGTTTATGGCGCGGCATGTCCAGCGTCGTCGTCGGTGCGGGTATGCCTGGCTCCCCAGCGGCTTTATGTCTGCTTCCCTTGCTGCTGTCGATAGCTACTGACCTCTGGAAGGACCTGCACATGCCGTCTATTTTGCCACATACGAGGCCGTCAAGCATCTCATGGGGGGCAACCGGGCTGGCGTACATCATCCTTTGGCGGCGGCAACAAGCGGAGCATGCGCAACCATTGCCAGCGATGCGCTCATGAATCCCTTCGACGGTATGTCGATAAAACATACAACCCAACCCCTTCCGGGTGTGCATGCGAGAATTCCAACCTGACCAATCCACAGTCATCAAGCAAAGAATGCAGATCCAGAACTCGAGCAAGATATACCGGTCCATGACGGATTGCGCCAAGTACGTTTACAAGAATGAGGGCCTCGCGGCCTTCTACGTCTCCTACCCGACCACGCTCTCCATGACGGTACCCTTTACCGCGCTACAATTCCTGGCCTACGAGTCAATATCGACGACGATGAACCCCACCAAGACATACGACCCCGTCACCCATTGCATGGCTGGCGCCGTCGCTGGTGGTTTTGCAGCCGCCCTGACGACGCCCATGGATGTCATCAAGACTATGCTCCAGACGAGGGGCAATGCTCACGACCCTGAGCTGAGGACCGTCAACGGCTTCACTGCCGGTTGTCGACTGCTGTACCAACGAGAAGGCTTCCGCGGCTTCTTCAAGGGCGTCCGACCTAGGGTTGTGACCACGATGCCAAGCACCGCAATCTGCTGGTCGGCTTACGAGGCCTCAAAGTGCGTATCCCCCAGTCTCTTGTCTCTTTCATACTGTCACACTCTTTTTGCTTGAAGAAAAAAAAAAACTTTTGAAATTTGTAATAAATCTTATAAATATCCTTGGCTAACTTGGCACAGGGCATACTTCATCCGTCAGAATGACACATCGGACGGACGATGACGAATCCAACCGTTTCCCACACTTCCAACAGGGTATGTCGGCTCGTTACCAATTGACACCCACCCAAGCTGCTCACTGCTTGGGCCTTTCCCGCTTGTACTATACTCTCCCCATCGACAGAGTGGCTAGCTAATAAGCAAGTCGAAGTCGAACCAAAAGAAGAAACTCCACTATCTGAATGTCTGATTGATCCTGTCAGACGCTGCGCATACCATCTCGGCGCCATTTTCCTGTTAGATGCTGCCGGAGGCGTCCTGGCATCTCATTTGCGGCTCCGGAGTCAAACGAAAACTGCGTTTTTTTTTTTTACCAGGGACCCCCCGATGGACGAACTCGAGGCCCGTGTATATAAAATAATACTGCCCCTTCCAAAAGTAAACGGGCTTCTATTGACATGAAAAGAAACTTTGCTCGGTTGGCCATGGTGATTGACCGCCTTCGTTGGTGCCCTCATGGTACATATACCAGGCATGATGCGTCCGATGTGACCTCTGACAGGAAGACTAGACGAGCCACAGGGGCCAGCACTCGCAGGAGTAAAGCACTGGATCTTTATCCCGGACGCCGCCGTTCAACCGGGGTGCAGGTCATTGGAAATGATAGGCTCGACCTAGTAAAAAAAAAAAAAAAAAAAAAAGGATGGGAGTACTGCGAAAGGGCGTGTTGATACGCCCGATGCTAGGTCTGTCCAACTGCATACAACCAGAAGAAGAAACTTTAGACGAGGGAAGGGAGACCAAGTTATCCGTGTCGATCTGCACGTTTCCATCCGAGGCAAACATCGAAGTGACCAGGGAGCTTGGGTGGGCTGTGTCCTGTCTTACGGGATGAATGGGCACCTGATCCAGTTAGGATCAGTAGAATGTGTGTTGGATAGAGAAGGACCCTGGTAGTGGCGTATCCTCACAGCGGCATGATGTGGTCGAATACGGGGCAATCACTACGCCAAGCTACACGGCGTTCAGCAAGGGATTTGCCGTTTACAGCTGAATGGCTCGTTTGGCCCCCATCGCAATTAGCAGCATGCAAGCAATCATCACGGCCCCAAACTCGACCAGTGGTCAAAGTCCGTCGTCATGCTCACATATGATATCAACCCCAAGGGTTCTAGTATCCTAAAGTCGATTGATGCACCGCAAACTGGACGGCATATTGCGCGCCAGCACTGCGCGAAATGCGAGCGCAAACAACTAGGCACATGAAAGCGAATGCCGACCCTCATCTTATTAGGCCCCGCGGCTATCGGCCTTTCTCCGGTTGTCATCACTCGGAGTAAGCTCCGAAGTGGAGGCTCCTCTTCAACACCGTAACTCCTTCTTGTGCGCCTAACATGCCATAAAGAAATAAAGGGAGGGAAAAACGTAGAAGGGGGCTTGGGTCCATGGCCTTCAAAAATGGAAGCCGCCACCAAACTGGTACTGAAACTGCGGGCTGCCTTGCTGGAACATAAACGGTCGGCCGCCGCCGAATGGGCTGCCCTGGAACGGATTCCGCTGCTCCTGTGAATTAGGATCGTCGCCACGGTCGAAGCGCTCTCGTAATTCCGGGTTGCTGAGGACCTCGTACGCCTCGTTAATGGCAGCCATTTTCTTTTCGGCCTCCTCCTTCGTCGGCCCAGTCGGACCAGCCCTCCCAGTCTTGTCTGGATGATGTTGCTTCGACAGTTTCCGATATGCCGACTTGATCTGCCTCTCGTCCGCGTCCCGCGCAACCCCCAGGACTTTGTAATAGTCCTTCGTCCTGCTGCGCTTCAGCTCCAACTCGGCCTTTTGTAATAGGGGCCTGACGATCTGCTGCCTCTCCTGGTCGGCGCCTTCAGCGGCCTTGTTGAGCGTGTTGATGCTCGCTTCGTATTCCTCTGCCTCGAGCTGCGACTTGGCCTGATACAACAGGCCGTAGAACGAGTTCTCATCCAGTTCGAGCGACTCGGCACAATACTCCTTGGCCTTTTTACTGTCCATCTGTAAAACCGTTAGTTAGATTCATCGTCCATGTGAGGTTCTTGCATGAACCCAGTCCAGTCACTTACGTTGTAAAATGCTTCACAGGCCATTCCCACGAGCTTGGTGACAAGGGCGTTACCGGCCGACTTCGGAATTGTCCCGTCATCCAGGAACGCCTGCACCCGGGCCCTCACCTCCACGATCAAGCCTTTCTCGTCTTTATGTGGCACCAATTTCCTGGAAGCGGTGAGGGGCTGTTGTTCCCGAAGTTCCTTCTCGGCCTTGTTTATTGTCTTTTCGGTGGCCTTCATTTCCTTCAGCACCTTCTTGCAGACCTTGGACTCGGGATCCGAATGCATGCACTTGCGGATCTGCGCGAGGCCCTCTGCTCTGTCCGCCATGGCGTAGAAATAGATTGCCGCGATCTTGACGTGCGGAGATGTGTCACCCGGGTTCATCTGCAGGACGTGGAGCAAATCGCTGACGCCCCCTTGTATCTGGCCGGCCTCGAAGCGGCACCGCGAGCGCATCTCCCTCAATCGGAGGGCGCGGTTCGCGACCTGGATCGCCGCATCGGCATTGCTGACGCACCCTTCCCAGTCCTCGCTCTTCTCCGCCGACTCAGCCAGACTGGCAGCGCCTTCAGCTGCTTCGAGCTCCGCAAACTCCTTGTACTCCGACGGCGTCTTCTTGGCCAGGAGGTACTGCTCCCTCGCCGCATCCCAGTCGGCGCTCCGTGCCTTGAGGTTGCCCAGCTGGGCGTGGGCGGCCTCGAAGCCGGGCTTCAGCGACAGAACCTTGTTGAAGTCGTCGGTCGCCTGCGAAGTGCGGCCCAAGGACAGGAAGGTGGAGGCACGCTTGAAGAAGGTGAGGTAGTTGCTGGGGTCTCGCGCGATGGCTGCATTGTAGTAAAGCAATGCATCGCTGGTCTGGCCCCTCGAGAGATGGGCCTGCGCGGAGGCGAGAAGTGTAGACACAGGCGCATCAGATGGGATGTCCGATTCGGCAAGGCCAGCCACGAAGGACTGCCCCGAGAGAAGGGTGGCGGCGAATGCCAGTGTCGATAGCCGGACCATGATGAAAAGACGCCCGATACGAACGAGCTGGTCGGGATAGGTAGGCTTGTAACGACAGATACCAGGGAAAGGAAGGTAAGTGGTAAAACAAACAGATCAAAAACGACCTTGGAAAGAAGGATTGTCGTGGGAGTATTGGGGGAGGAATGTAGGCGAAAGGTGGCATCGAGATTGAAAAGCTGTCCTTTCGGAAATTCAGCCTCACCTAAATGACATACATACCAATGGCCAATCGATATGGCCAATATGGCCAATTGGCCTTGATAGCCGGCGGAGGTCGAACTCTAAGGTCACCTAGGTACCTAGGTACCTGCGGGGCCGCGCTTGGGCTGGCGGATAATCCTATCTCCGTTCCAGAGGCAGAATTGAACGAAGGGAAAAAAAAGAAGTCGAAAAAATCGATCTCGAGGCAACGCTTTCAATCCGCCAAGAAGCTCGTGTCCACGTCCAAACCTTCACTGCCGCACCACAATTCGCAGTGAACAGCACAAAATGTCATTCCGGGGAGCGCCACGTGGCCGTGGCTTTGGCGGAGGCGGCTTCGGCGGCCGGGGAGGTGGTAAGTGGTCTCAATTGCTTCTTTTTGAGGCATTCATTTGGCTGACGAACTCCACTTGACAGGCCGCGGAGGGTATCAACAGCGAGACATGGGCCCGCCGGCAACGGTATTGGAGATGGGCAAATTCATACATGCATGCGAAGGCGAGATGGTGTGCGAGAGCATAAACCCTTCGGTTCCTCACTTCAACGCGCCGATGTACCTGGAGAACAAGGTAGGCGGCCTTCTACGTCCCCCCTTCTCCTTTTTCGACCCTGTCGGGCAATGGACTGTACTAACGGCGCACTGAAGACTTCTATCGGCAAAATTGATGAAGTTCTTGGACCCATCAACCAACTCTACTTCACCATCAAGCCTTCCGAGGGTATCCAGGCAACGTCGTTCAAGTTCGGCGACAAATTCTACATCTCGGGCGAGAAGCTCCTGCCCCTTCAAAGGTTCCTGCCGAAGCCGAAACCGCCCCCTGGCACAGTCAGTAAGGTGAAGAAGCCCGGCCGAGGCGGACCCTCCTTTGGCGGCAGAGGCGGAGGGTTTTCGAGGGGTGGCCGTGGCGCACCGCGAGGCGGCAGGGGAGGCGCCCCGCGCGGCCGAGGCGGCTTTGGCGGTGGGAGAGGAGGAGGCTTTGGCGGCGACCGAGGAGGCTTCGGCGGTCGGGGTGGCTCTGGGGGTTTCTCACGGGGCGGCGATCGGGGCGGAGGAAGAGGGAGGGGTCGGGGAGGCTTCAGCCGGGGGAGCTAATGCTCTCGCCGTCTTCATCCCCCTTCTCCCTCTTTCTCTCTTGTGTTTCCCCATTTCACGGTGGCTGTTGGTATGGCCTGGCTACATGACGGCGTTCTGGACATTAAGTGAACTCATATTTCTGGTTGTCTCAAATTCCCGGGCTAGCTTGCCATGTAGCTGTTCTTAAATGCAAAAGATGCTAAAAGATACATTACAGGAAACTTGTGTGTTTCCCTGCCGGTGCAATTACCTCGAAACGCCATCCATGCACTTGACCCCTGAGCTTATGCGTAATCGCAGCCTGTTATTACTTATAATGCATTTCTTCATTACGCCTTGAGGGATGATGAGGCCCTCATGTAACTCTGGACCAGGAAAGTGGCGGCCAACACGATGCCCAGGCCCCCCAGTCCAAGGCCGAAGTACTGGGCGCCCCTATAACCCGCGTGGATGTTTTGCCCGCCGTCGTTGACGTGGGTCTCGACGGTGCCGGCGATGCCCAGCGCGATGGAGATGGAGTAGTTCACCACCGTCACCACGAGGCTGGCGGCGATGCCCTGATGCTCCTTAGACACGATGTTGCTCAGTAGGATCGTTGCCGCCGGGTTGGACATGTCCATGCCGAACGGCATGATCAATATGCTCAAGAAGGTGTTGTACCAGTAGTTCTGGTCCACCGGCGCCGTCACCATGAGGATGCTGCCGGTGAAGAAGGCGCACATCGATACGAACATGATCCAGTGCGGCTTGATCCGGCTCATGAGATACCCAGTCAGCAGGCTCGCGATGAGACCGCTGATCGGACCCGGTGAGTAGGCAGCGCTGGCCAGCAATGGGGACCATCCCCTTAGGTTCTCGAGGAACGAGAAGCTGTAGTAGACCCAGATGCTGAAGCAGGCCCACCCGGCACCGGTGCAGCCCAGCACGAAGTTGGTTTGCGCGTGCATGGCGGCGATGGGGACGAGGGGATACGGCGCCACCAGTTCGGTGTACACGAAGGCGGCGATCAGCATGACGCTGATGATCAGGATGAAGTAGGTGTAAGAGGAGGCCCACGACACGATGGGAGCCTGGTTGAAGGAGAAGTTGAACAGGACGAGGCCGCAGACGCCAAAGACCATGCCGTAGCCGTCTAGCTGGACCCAGAGGCTCTCCCTGTCGTTCTTCCTAGTCTGCCGCGTCGGCGGGAGCACCAGCACGCTCACGGCTGCGAGCCCGACGCAGACGGCGCCCTGGGACCAGAAGGCCCAGGGCCACGACGCCTTGATGGCGAACAGGGTGGACATGACGGCGCCGACCACGAAGCCGAGGGGCGCCGCGGCGCCGAACAGCGACATGACCAGGTTCTTGCGCGGGCCCGGCTGGTACGCCCTACCGAGCATGGCCTGGCCGTTCGGCACGAGCAGGGCGGGGCCGATGCCCTGCATGGCTCTGCTGAAGCAGAAGAAGACCGTCCCGTGGCCGCCCACGAATTCGATCATCTCGGCGAAACCGGCGACGACGCTCCAGAGCGCGAACCACAGGAAGCCGAGGATGAAGATCTTCTTGTGCCCGAAGAGGTCGCCGAACCTCCCCGCCGGGAGGACGAAGGTGCCCGCCGTCAGGCCGTACGCCGCCGAGTACCACGCCAGCGAGCCGGGCGTCGTGTCGGGGAAGGTCTGCCCAATGATGGAGGCGGGGGCGAGGGCCTGGCCGATGCCCGCCAGCATGAGGACTTGGGCCAGGCAGATGACCAGCACAAAGGACACCTCGTGGCTCAGAGAGAAGCCTTCCGGTGCCGCCGACGCGCCCGCCAACGGCGGACGGATTCCGTTGGCCCCGTTGGTTCTGCTAGTAATAGACGAGGTGCGGGAAGAGTCGGGCGTGGCCCGTCCGGGCAAGGGCGCTCGTCGCAGCTTGAGGGGCACCGAATTCTCGTTTCCATACTCATCCCGGTTCCCTTCCAGCCCGGACTGCGGGCTGGAGTGTGATTTGTATCGCTCGGCTGCCTCGACCAAATCGACATGCGATGTCCAATTCCGGTAAGGCTGTATCGGCCATTGGTGCCCCGGGCCGGGCTGCACAACGGGTGCGGGGGTAAGAGTCGGCGTCGAGCCCGTGGTTACCGGCCAGTCCAGCGTGTGGATGCTGGAGAGGTGTTGCACTGGTTCGGCTGCCGGAGGGCTGTGATTTACGGGGGCTCCAAAATAGCTGTCGTCTGTGTGAACCGGCTCGTAGGTTTGTCGCCTGGGGAAGAAGTCTGGCAGTGGAGGTGGCGAACTGAGTTCAGGGATCAGGGGACGGTTTGAGGAAGAGGAGGACTGGCCTGGATTGCCGGAGCCTGCGGTGCGCGGCCTGCTCAGTGACCGACGGTCCACCGACGTACCGATACTGACACTGCTCCCTGCCGGTGTTGCGAACGGCATCAGGCTCAGGCTGTCTCTGCCGGATTCCCTCAATGATTCTTCAGAATGCTGTGCCATGGGAGCCTTGTCACTTGGGGTGGGAACACCGTGGACGACTGTTATCGGAATCACGGTATTTTGGGTCTGGGTTTCCCTCCGAAACGACTCCGTGGCCGCGACCATGGCGTCCGCCGCCCTTTGCATCGCTTCGGTTGCCACTCGCAAGTCGGACACCATGCCCGGGCTGCTAGGCAGGACCGAAGCTGGACGTTGTTTCTCCATTGTTGATGTTTGGCTGCTGCTTGACAGGCTGGCTATTTGGGTTCCTGCGAGTGACGCTGGTAAGAGCCGTCTCTCAACCTCTACCTGACAAGCGGGCCGACGCAGTGAGTGATGCTGGCCTCCGTGGTTCCGTCGAGAACTACAGCCGAGGTTGGTGAAAGGGGACCAAGATCGAGGAGCAGCAGCAGAAGTAGACTACCTCGGGACAAGGTGACCCGATCACTCGAGTGAGATGCATGGCTTAAAACATTGGGAGATCCCGGGCCGAGAATACCAGGACTAAAACAAAAACGAGTAGAGAGTGATGGGGAACAGAAGAAGAAAAGCAGTGAGCTGACAGGTTCCACTGGAGCGGGAACATGACGACCGGCCCCATATCATAAGATGGCTCGGGTGTCCTGCATTGTTAAAGATAGATATTAAGGGGGCGATCCACAATCAAGAGTGCCTGGCTGAGTGAGAAGTAGGAGCATGTGGCACAATTGCCAAGGGATGTCGAATCACAGAGAGGATAAGGAGGGCCTGGAAGCATATGGAAGGAATCGAAAGGTACGACTGTAGTCGGGTTGTAGGCGTCCCTCCTGCGGCCTGCTGTGAACTCGGGCAAGGCCGATGGAATAGCGGCGATCCATTCGTCCCGCCGCGGAGAACACAATACATCAGCCCTGATCACCGCAGTCTTGGGTCCAGCCTAGACCATTGCTCTGAGTGGACGGGAGCCTGGTGATAATCAGCGCAGCCGTCGGCTCAACCACCGGACGGACCTTGGGGCTCTCTTCTCCTAAGCCCGGGACCCTCAGGGAGGACAGGTGCGGCTGAAAACCCGTACGCTGTATAATAAGCTTGTTTAAGCTATCCGGATACCTACAAAAAAGTCAAGCGGCCGGATGGCAATTGTTGAGAGTATCTGCAGGGATCGGTGATGGGCGCGGAAGGACAGACCAGGGGTTCGCTGGATCCCCCCCTAGCAAGATACCAATGAGGCGCACCTCAATGTGATGCCACTTTTCGTTACGTGTCCGTACCAGCAGCGCCTCGGCGGACTACCCCACCCAGCTCACTCTCACAGCCACTTGACTGCGTGCATATTTTCGACGAGTCTTCGGAACTTCGTGTTTCTCGCAGCCCTCAATGCCTTGATGGTAACACGAGTCGGGGCTGGTGGCAACCGTATGTTGGCAACCGAGTAGCACATCCAGGTACCGAGGAGGAATTAGCGCATGGAAAGTGCTAAGAGTTGAATGACCTGGAATTTGTTTGTTTTCAGCGCTGTGTGCTTTAGCTATGGCGTGGTGTGTTGAGAAGGGTTGAGCATTGGAAAGGAAAGAGGTAGGTAAGGTGATGATGATCCTGAAAAGGGATGGATGGGGTTAGGGGGTGAACCATTTCGCAACATTAGCTCTTCCCGAATTAGAACGTGTGCGGACGAGCTGCAAGGCACCGTTGGCGTGGCTTCATCCCCGAATATGACCCGGCCTGGCCGAAGGATGCAGTGAAGGTCCGAAGGGGGAGAAGCACGTGCTTGGCAGAATGACTTTCCAATGAGAGGCACAACATCACGCTCCTACCTTCCTAGCATTAGAAGATTCAAGAGGCAAGCTCAACAAAATTGTACATGCACGGCCTGACAAGCGGTGACGGCTCATAAATAAAAAAAGATTGCATACATTCAAGAAAACCCCTAGTATTCGTACATGTGCTCATTCTTTGCCCAACCTAGAGTTTCCCGTTGGCTACCAGGGGTCCCTAACTCGCCCCAAACCGCCCCAACTCTCTATGTCCCACGCGTGTACGGAAAGGGACGGGCCCAAAAAGAGATAAGGAAATAAGTTTCGACGTAACTTTGGCATCGGAGAACGGACAGATGGAACTTGCGACCGTAAGCAGACCAAGAGACTTGGCTGAGAAGCAGTCCTTATCCGGCAGGTGGCCCAGACTTTGGATACTCGCCAGGGATATGCATGTGGGGTCTGTCGCTGCGGACTGCTGTCCCCTCTGGCTGACCTGCCTGCTCTGGCCTGAACAGGGGCTGCTCTCCCGAGTTGGCCGGGTGCGTCTGGCTGGACTGCTGCCCGTATCCCGACTTGTCCAAATCCATCTTGTCCACAACTGGGACGGCTGCAAAGCCCACGTTTGCCGGGCTGCGCCCCCGAGCTGCGTACGGGTTGTCCTCCAACTCCACCCCCGGAGGCGTGGCCTGATGCTGGCCAGCCGAAAGGGGTACTATGTAGTTGGCCGTCCTAGTCTCCGCCGCCTCTGGTGGAGCAATCTGACCACCATTCGACTGGGGGGCGTACGAAGCTGCAACTAGATGATCTCGGGGTTCAGATGGCGTGTTCTCGATCCAGCCCGGGTTCCCATTGCTCAGCTCCCGAGCATCCCCAACACCAGCCCCGTCGGATGGTGGGCCAACGGCAGCAATTGTATAATTAGTCGGGCCTCGACGCTGAACGGGCTCGCTGGTGTAAGGGTTCACGCCGTCCTCTTGAGCTTGGTGACTAACAATGGCTGCATGAGATGGTGCCTGGTCCATTGGTGTTCGGGCCGTGCTCCCATATCCGTATCGGGAATCCGCGGGAGGAGCACCCGAGTTCCCGATATCGCTCCCGGGCAAGGCAGCCGCCGCCGCAACCGTGTCGTGGTCCTGGTGTTCGTTGAATCCGGAGCTTAGACTAGACGGTGATAGAGGAGCCTGTAAGCCTCGTTCCGCGTTCACCTGGAGATCAGATGGGAATCGCCCACCTGGTTCGGGACGCCTTGGCTGCGCGTCGTTGTTCGGCTCCTGGTTGACCAAATTGGTGGCGGAGAACGGTTCGTCATCATCCTCATCCACGACTCCGTCGCTGCTGAAGGACCGTTGGGACGACCGGCTGAAGCTCCGCGAGTGCACCCGCACGAAGTTGCTGCGTTCCTCGGGAGACTTCTCGGTGAGGGCCTTAATGTCTTCGTACCAAGCCATCATCGTGTCATGGCTCTCGGCGCGGAAGACCCACGTGTGGCCGCGGTGCAGGGCGCCCGTCTGCCGGCCCTTTAGGACGAACTTGTTCGTGGCGCCGCCTTCGGCCGAGTGCGATCCTAGTTTCTGCTCGGGAAGGTAAAGTGACATGACTGGCGCTTGCGTCTTGTCCGCGGACTTGAACTCGTGCAGGTGAGTCGGTGAAAGAACGTACCTAGGAATCGAGCAGTCAGCAATCGCCGCCGGATTTAACAGGGGGAGCATGATGGGG
The DNA here is from genome assembly GCF_030411735.1 of Phialemonium atrogriseum. Lineage (NCBI taxonomy): Eukaryota > Fungi > Ascomycota > Sordariomycetes > Cephalothecales > Cephalothecaceae > Phialemonium > Phialemonium atrogriseum. The sequence continues at coordinate 67,525 of NW_026848152.1, forward strand.
TCGGCACTCACCATCCAGCAGTGTAGCTCTTCAGATATTTGCTCTTGCGCTCCAGCAGCCCTGCCCTGACCTCCTGACAGGCCAAGTGGTCGCGTCCGGGATAGTGGATTATCTCGGTCGACCGGATGGGAACTTCGGGATCTACCAGCTGGCCCTCGCCTTGAACGAATGCTGCCCACTCGTGGTCCTTGGGCATGGCAATGGGTCCGACCCGGAGTTCTTCGACCGTATTGTAGGCTACATCGGCTTCACGCTTCATGATACCTGCGTAGGCGTTGTACGACTTTTGTATCTCGCCCACAACGATAGACTCGAGCTCCCGTCCCGAGTTCTCGAGATTTAAATATGCCTAGCGCCCCTGTCAGATGGTTTCTCGATATATCGTGCATGGGCGAAATCTCAATGGAGAGATGGCTATACCTGATGTAGATAGTTCTCCTCGTCAATCTGCTTCTCCAGCTGCCGATCCACGCTCAGTCTTAGGAGATACGGGTCCTGCTTGCCAGTCACCAGGGCGGGGTCCATATCGGACTGCCCAAGTGCTTCCTGGAGTTGGTTGACGGCTTTGCGCGTAGCGTCCATCTCTCTATCCACAGAGTTCTTGAAGTCGCCGGAGAGATTCTTGATCTCCTTGATCTTTTGGCGAAGATCACTCCGTAGGCCTGTAAGCGCCAATATAACGTCCTCCTCGATCTCCTTCGCCTTGATCGACTCGACGACTGCTTGTTTGTTGTTGCTCATAAGTATCTGCAGGGCATCGTCAAGACCTCCGGACCCCAGGAACCCCGGCGGCATCGCCGTGCTATTCAGCACGTTGCCCAATTTCTGGAGCGACTTGACCCGGTGCTCGTAATGCGACTGCACCTCCCTAAAGTAGGAGATGAGGTCCTTGAGAATCTTGCGCCACGCTGAGAATAATTGTTTCAGTCAGCAACGACATTCTTTTTTTTAAGAGGCCAGGAATTTGGGGAGATTGGGAGAGGGAGAGGCAAGTGAGGGAGATGACGGCGACGACTCACCCTGAAATCTGGCCGCGAGAGCTTCCGTGGGATTCCCTGCGGTAGGGACGGGGCAATAGAATGCACTATGCAGCTCTTGCTCATCGGTGCTGGACTGCAGTGCCAGACTCCGGACGCTTCCGGCCTTCATGCTCCTTCGGCTGCTGCTGCGCTTCAGGCTCCCACCTCTCCTGAGGGATGGCTTCTTCTTCAGCGTGTTCCCGCGCGAGAGGGCCGTGGCTATGTGACTCCCGTCGGCCGGGCCAATCGACCCGGAGACAGAGCTAGAGCGCTGCATGGTGGTGCTTGGGGGGACAGAATTTAGGTGTCCATCCACGATCGAGCTTCCTCGCCGACTGGCGTCCCACTCTTCGGTGAACTTCGCCGGGCGAGTCGCGACGGGAGCGGCGAGCGGAGTAGCGTACGGGTCTCGGTGTGATGCGGGATGAGCGGCTGAGTTCGCTAGAGTATTTGAGAGCGTCTCGTCTGCGGGGGTGGCAGTTGGGTAAGACGGGTTCTGGGAGTGGCGGTTGGAGTGCGATGGCGATGGTAAAGGTGATACATGCGTGGGTGGCTGCTGGTGGATATAGCTCCTCCCCGATTGACTAGGTGTTCTGGACACGGGGGCATCGATTGGGGTCGTCATGATCGGGTGTCGAGACGCTGACGCAATGGCATCAGCCAAGCGATGTTCGGTTCTGAGTGGGCCCCACTTGGGCTTCCTCAGGTTTTACTAAATGAGGTACCCTTCAAGAGCGAGATCACTGCGCACACAATCGATGGTTTAGTCGCTCAGTCGGGTCAGTAGCTAGGTACTGGACTGGTTTCTCGACAGTTCCGGTTAGATGGGGTGTTGAGAGGAGAGCAGGTGTGAACTGGGAATGTAAACGAGGCGCGTCGATTGAAAAAGGGGCGCACCTACTCTCGGCTACTTCGGTTCAGGTAGGTAGGTACCTATTTATGCGCATCTGGAGGAGACCTGGATGAACGTAATTTGCTTAGTTCCTCCTATAAACTTGGCATTTCAATCTCTCTTGGCGAGCGTCGAGCCTGTAGTATTAATCCCATTCTCTTCCAGCAATTCAGCTCTGCTCAATCATCATGCTGCTTTATGTGGGTAGGAAGATACCTACCGCGTACCTAGTCAAGTAGCGACGCTATGACGTCGTTCTGCGCCCACCTCTCCAGATTCCTAGATCCCGTCGCGGACTCACCCAGACCCAATCACAATATGTATCCGTACAGTAATCCGGGTATACCGACAGTACTATGTAGTAAGGATCGTTTGATCGCTGTAAGCTCCGTGTGGAGGTAATGACTAGGCAGTGACCCAGCTAGCAAATCCAACTACATTTTAGGCCCCTTAGACCCAGTCAATAAGTATACGCTACGACTCCATCTTAAATCCCACATCAAGTTTCGCGGCACATTGACGTAGATGCCTCTGCCGACCCGTCGTCTTGAGCGAAAGCTCGACTAGGCTGATGACATGACCACCCCTCTAACAAGCTACAAACTGCAGTGGAAAGATTGGATGCGAAGCGAAAGCGAGATCATCATTCTCTGTACCTACATATGCACATTACCGTCCCCCACGTTTGAAGAATCAGGCGCCACACAGACAAAGCAAAGTGCAAGCGCGCTTCAAAATAGACCGACGCCGGATTCGCCAACAATACAGTGAAACCTTCAACGCCGTGCTATGCGCGTGGTGGCCCGTCCCAACTCCAGCTTCCTTGTGTGAAAAGACATATAAAAAGATATTGCAATCCCCGTCACCGAGGTGCATGCACCTGTAGGAAACAAGGGGCATTCACTGACCCAGCAATTCAGATCCTGGGCCGACCCCTTCCCAGTAGGTGTTGGCTGATTTCAACCTATGAAACCGGATGCAGCGCCTCGGGCACCGCCACGCTCTCCGTGCTCGATGCCACCGCCTTGACCTTCGCTCTCCGCCGCGGGGGTGGTGCCTTGGGTGGCAGCTTCTTCGGCCCATTGCTGTTGACGTGTATCGTCGCCGTCTGCTGAACCATTGGGGCGCCATGGCGGTGCTTTGGTACCGCAGGCAGGGCCTTCTTGGGTCTCGCCTGTTTCTCGGCCCTATTCGCCGTCTCATGGGCAGTGCTCACAAGCTCCTTGACTTCCCGCGGGAACTCGATTCTTCGGCTGGGAGTCTTCACTCCGGGCTTCTCGGTCACGGCGGCCACATCCACGACACTGACGTTGCTGGCGGCCTGTGCATGCGAGAGGCTGATCCCTAGGAACTTGTTCGCGATCTCGTCCTCCCCGGAGCCGGCGTTCTCGGCAAGCCACGGGACCTTGGTGACCCGATCAACCAGGCGTAGTGTCGTCTCATCGGCTGGCGCGAAATGTGCGCTTCCAGACCCGCCGAGGATTCCGAGGACTTTCAAGATTTCCTCCCGCTTGTAGTGTGGCGGTTGGCTCAGCTGCGTATGGGACAGGAGGGGCGACATGACCCGTAGATACGTGTGCCTGAGCGAGCTCAGCTCGTTGGGCAGATCGAGGAGGTTGCGGATTATCACGTCGAGGAGGACTCGCAAGTCGTTGGTGTAGAAATACTCATACGTCGACTTCGTAGTGAACAGCAGGTAAAGGAGCTTGAGGATTAGCAGTTGCAGGGACGTCTCCACCTCTCGATTCAGGAGAAGGATGATGTTCTCCCCAAAAGTCCTAAATATTGGCCCATGAAGGCCTAGCATCTTGATGATACGGTTCGTCAGGGGTGCCATCGGCGAACCGGGATCTACGGCTGCCGTAGTCGAGGCGACCATATACTGCTCATTCAACACTAGCTATGCAAGAAACATTAGCCTCCTGGCCAATACTTTATACTTAGGACGGTGGGAGACCTACCAAAACTCGGATGACGGGGTAGTGATATGGGTCGTTCACATCGTCGGACAAGGACTCGATAAGCTGGAATAGATAGATGACAAAGTTGTCGTCGACCTGTATCAAGTCCTCGGGGCGCAAATGCTCGATTCGAGACATTTCGTACATCAGCTCGAGCAACAGGCGATGGAGGCGACGGTCTTCATCTCGACAGTCCTTGACAAGATCCAGCAACCGGGGGAAACAGCCGGCGTCTATCATGCGGCGGAATATGGCCTCATCGGAGCGGCCGTCGAGGAGGAGGAAGTTGGCAATGATATGGAGGGGGGCGTACTCGTCCTCCTGCAGCAGGCTGTAGATGATCTGCGTGCGAACGTACTCGGTGTTCTGGAGAAATATACGGCTGTCCAGCAGTCTTTGAGAACAGCCCGCAATGTCGTCTTCGCAGTGGAGGTACTGGTCTCTGCAGCCCGCGACCAGCTGCAGCCAGGCGCGGAGCGCATCGTCGATCAGCTCGTGGGTGCTGCATGGCGTTGAGACGGTCTCGTCCAGCTCTGAACATACACACGTGTTAGCGATAGCGCTAGTGGGTTGATAGCAAGCCAGACTGACCATCCCAGAATTGCTGTTCGGTCTCGACAGCCGAAGTGATATCCTGGTCCGCCATTTTTCAAACGGACAAGCCCGACTTTGGTGGGGGAATTGGCATCGCAAGGCTCGGCTCGTCCACAAAGGTCTGGCATGAGGTTGGAGACACCTGTGGTTGCGATTGGTATGGATAAAGAAGAAGGGAGATAAGATCCGTAGCTGACGACTAATACTGCAACAACTGTTTTGTCAATATCCAGAGTCAGTTGCAGGATGCGAATGTCTACCTATCTAGGTAGCCTTTGATGTGATGCGCCCTTCTTGGCGGGCCGGCAAAGCTGAGACACTGGCCACTTTGATCATCTCCAGCGTGGACCCACTAGCATTTAATTCCAAGCACTTATCATGGAATCTGCCTACGCTTACCTCTTATCTTAATGGTACAGGTATATACTGGTTGACTGACATCATTGAGGTACCTAGGTATCTTCCATGACCTGATTTATGCATCCCCGACATACGCCACAAGATGGAAGGTACCTTACCTGAGGCAGTTGTAGTCTACAAACAATGATCATCGACCTGAACACCGTGCTCACCGAAAAACAACCTAAAAAGAAGCTGCCGACCCAGGACCTGCTATTAAGAAAACAATTTACATACCCACGTGACTCTGCCTTCAATCGCCGTCTTCTTCGTATATCTCGACTCTCTCCGAATACTCTCGGATTCGGCTTACAACGTAGTCGTCAATATCGTCGCCCTTGCCGGCAGCAATCCTGAGGATGAGCTCGTTCAGGTTCTGCCTCCCAAGAATGTCGACGTGGTCGGCCGTTTTGGGTCCGCCCCTCGGGTTGAACCTCTCGGGCTCGTGCGGCATCTCGACGACCGTCACCTTCACGCCGGCGGGGTTGTACCTCTTCATCTTCCAGCCTTTGTTGCACATGTAGCCGGTGCTGATCAGGTTGACCGTTCCGTCCCCCTCGCCTAGGATGACGCCGTGGTCGATACGTCCCTGGGTCAGGCCCGTGTCGATCGTGATGTTGAGGTTGGTTGCTTGTGGTATGTCTGGCGCTCGGTAATAGTACGCCCTCTCGGTCGGTTTGCCCACGCCGTAGAAGCAGTAGACCTTCAGACTCGGCGCCAGCGGCAGACGTGTCTCTAGCGGGTTGACCCATTTACGCGAGTCGTTCTCGTTCGCGTTGACCTCGGCGCTCGTATGGGCGACACCCTGGGAGTAGCTGCCCTTCACCTGTTTCTGATACCAATCCTCAGTCGTGTTGAACAAGTATTCCATCGCGTCGTCCACGGTGAAGTTCCTATCCGGAGTAGTCCAGTTGGCACCTGTGCGGAAATTGAGGAGGGAGCCGAATGACTCCTCCTGGCCAGGCTGATCATCGGGTGCCCAGGTCAGATTACCCCAAACGGCATTGCCACCGATCGGTAGCATGGACGACATGCCAGGCATGGCGCGGAAGATCTCGCCCCTCTCCTCCTTGCTCAGGAACTTCTCGAGGCCGTAGACGGCGAAGGCGTTCAGCTGGGCGGTGTCTCGCATCTCTCCAGAGAGCATGGCCGTGATGTCTTTCACGGCGCCGAGCATGCACCCGCTGACATTGATCCAGGAATCGACGTGGCGCTCGACCCAATCGTCTCCTCCGCGGCCCCCCTTTTCTGACGCAACCCAGTGGAAAAAGTAAAACAGGACCTGACTGCCCATGCTGTGCGAGACGATGACAACCTTCCTGTTGGAAAGGGCAACAGCCATCTCGATGTGCGACATGAGCCTTGTAAAGTACTGGTCACGCACTTCCAGATTGGGATACGACAGCCGCCAGTCGTATGCTGCTGTGAATGAGCTTGTCGGATCGTAGCCAAGCGAGGCCAAGTTCTCGATGATCTTGTTCCAGATCCAGTAGCCAGTGATGAAGAAGTCGGTGGCATCGAAGCCCTGGGCAGCTCTCAGCTTGATGCCCGGCGGATCCAGCCCGGTCTGCTTGTCGAGCATGATATGCTGTTTCCAGACCTCCTTCTCCATCACGAGGGCCCTCATCATGCTCCAGCTGCCCCATAGCCGCTTCCGGAAGTATGGGAGGGAGGCGTTAGACGTACCCCACGACTCGAGACCCGTCGATATGACCCCCGGGATCATGACGATGGGATGATCGGCCGACAGGCCTTCGGACTTGGCCTTGAGCCCGACCGAGAAGGCGTCGTAGCTTTCGATGAAGTCGCGCTCTCCCTTCTAGAGGCAGAGAAGAGGAGTCAGCAAAGAGAGGGAGAGAGGGAGAGAACGCAAACGGGCTGTCACGGGAGCCACTCGCCATCAGATCGCCTATGTCCTTGACGAGGCCGGCGGGAAGCACGTCGAACAAGCTGTCCATGCTCAGCTCCCCAATCCCGGGGAAGTCGATCAGATCATTGCTTTTGGCAAAGAATCCGGCCGCGATGATGCCGAACAGACTCCCCAACAGGAAAATTGCAGTATTCCTCCTCTTACGCGACTTGTGCCTGCGGTGGGCGACCTCGATCTTCTTCTTGTCCGTCTTCCCTGGACTTGTCTCGCGTGGTGTCGGAGTCGGAGTCGGGGTTGGAGTCTCGGACGGCGTGTCAGTTCCAATCACGCGACGACGGAGCGTTGTGGCCATGCCTGGGAGGCCGGCTGCTGCTCCTGCACCAACGCCGGGCGACGACATCGCTCGGCCTGCCAGTGCGACAAAATTGTCGCCAACTTGACCCGTGATGCTGTTATAAGGATTGGCGGTTGCTTGGCTCAAGCTTGGGGAATATATTTACTTAGGGAGGTACAAGTTTGCGATTCCTAGCCTGGAATGATCCGGTTCGACAACCAAATTACCTCCCTAGGTGTATATGAGATCCCGTGAAACGAAACGAATGCTCGTGGTAATGAAATAGAGTGATACAGTACCTTACATAGATAGGTAGGTACATAGACGAAATGGCGGTGCTAAACTTTGTATATATTTCCGAGGGACCAGGGGTTCCGAAGCCTGTCACTAAAGCTGTTAATCGAATTACGAGGCATAATTATTCCCCTCATTGATTGACGTCGTTCCTTGCATGTGAAAGTCAACTCGTCATCCCACATCCGTCCCAGATCACGTTCCGTCTTACCTATTTTAAGGCGAACTTAAAAGTGTGGCTTGTTTCTTTTTTTCCTGACTCAGGTGTCTCTCCAACACCCGCCGCCATTGCCTACATTAGATACCCACGTAACCTCTCGTGAACTCTTTGGGGTTTTCAAGGTTTTCCCCCTCGTCCGTTCTCTCGTGCGGGGCGACTCTTCGTTTCCATCCCAAGACGCTCTGCTCTGATGCGCCCCCCCACGGGATGAATCGGCCAAGCTGATACCGACGGATTCCGAGCTTAACGAAATGGAGGCTCCTCGTCTGACGGAGCTCCCTGGCGAGCTGAGATACATCCAGTATGAGCACAAGCTGGAGGAGCAGTATCTCCCCGCCATTCGGGCCCTGATCTCCAAGGATCTCAGCGAGCCGTACAGCATATACGTCTACCGGTACTTCTTATACCAATGGGGCCACCTATGTTTTATGGTACCTTGACCCTCCCGACTCTTCCCATCTTCTTCCTACGGGCACGGCACCAAGCTCGGCCATACTGACGCTGCCGCCCTACCGCAGGCTCTGAACCCCGTCGATTCCTCCCTCGTGGGCGTCATCATCTGCAAGCTGGAGACACACGCGTCCCACTCGCCCCAGACGCTGCGTGGATACATTGCCATGCTTGCCGTCTCGTCTCAGTACCGCGGCCACGGCATCGCAACCGCACTCGTCAAGCAGGCCATCGAAGCCATGGCTCAGCGCAGCGCCGACGAGATCGTCCTGGAGACGGAGGAGACCAACATCCCAGCCATGCGGCTGTATGAGAGGCTGGGGTTTTTGCGGTCTAAGAAGTTGCACCGCTATTACCTGAATGGCAACAGCGCCTATCGGCTTGTGTTGTTGCTCAAGTCTCTTGACGCAGATGCAGCCACGGATTTTGCACTCGACCATGCCGACAGATTGCCAGGCCAGTCGCTTACTCAGTCACAGTCTGGCAAAGGCTCGCCCGTACCGATCACAGACTCCCCAAGGGCAGCCTGATCTTCTCACGAGTGATACCAACCAATCCGGCCTCTATCTCCCAACGAGTATATGCTATTACACCGTGCTTTACGACAACGATCCCCTTCACCGTGAGTGGCGATTGGGCCGCTACACGAGACCTCGTTAGAATTACTGTTACACCAATGGTTCATCATAACACACAGAGCAGTGAAGGACGCCAGAGACGATCGGGCATTAGTGGGTTGGCTGTATTACCTGGCACGAAGTGGATTATTGTAGGGTCGGAGCATAGAATTGGGCTGCATATTCGGCGTTTTAGGTAGATGGTTACATGGGCGGTGAATAGACAGCTCGTCATTACGCCTGGGGGCTTCAGGGGAAGGAGAGAAAGCAGCGGTAGCCGGCCCTTCCTCGATATCCCCAGAATCCAACCACCCATGACGGGAGAAACCCCACAATTGAGAGAGAGTTCATCATCTCTAGTTTCCTTCCCCATTCCCTCTCCCGCTGCAAACGTCGTCTAAATGCTCAAGGCCACAGGGGGCGCTCGGCGAGCCAAAGCCTCCGAGACTGGCACGGGGCATATATCAAAACGTAACTAGCACACCAATCTCTGAACTTGGTCTCTAAGGGGGGACCTCGTCATCATCAGCCTTTGTCAACACCTTTGCCGTGTGCGATAATGTCTGTGGAGGAATACTAGCCTGCGTTAGTCGACTTCTCGACCCAGAGGAGGAGTCGCCTTACCAAGGATGCTTTGATGGTCCAGACGTTCCCCGAACCAATACCGAGATACGTATAGGCGTCTTTGTCATCAGCTAGCTACCTAGGCATGAGACGGTCCTGGTCTGGATGGAACACTTACCACACTTGTAGTAGATGGGCCGGCCGGCTGGCTTCACGAGGCCAAGGTCCTTCATCCGGATGAGAACCCGGAGGAGGTCGTCCTTATCTATGAAGTCCTTGGTATAGATGCAGATAAGCCTCGCCTTGTCAGGACCCTCCTTGGCTCGCGGGGCCACCTTGGCTGCGATGCCCAGCTCACCGTCAGCTGTGGCGCGAGCGACAGCTCTCCAGACTTCGGTGACGTCCGCGGGTTCTGGGAAGAGCATCCACTTGCCACATCGGACATGGCTCATGTGCGCCAAGGCCAGGATGTCCCTGACGGCCTCGCCCCGAGCCCGGTCAATCTCCCGGCCGATCACCGTCTTGGCCCTGCCACTTGCGTTGCTCTTCTCGATGAAGTCGCGAAGAAGGTGTAGCCGCGCGGTGCCTCCCTCCATGAAGGTGCCCAGTCGTGTCTGAGGGCCAAGCGGGCCTTCGTTCTCGCATCCACGAACCAGTTGGCTCTCGGGGGACTGATTGTCCTTGCGTGGGATATGGGGATTGTAGATGTAGATCCACTCCAGGTCAGGGGTTGCATCGGTTGTGGCTGGAGGCAGACGGGTCAGGAACTCGTCCACCGTCTCGCCCAGTTGCCTGGCATAATGAAGTCCAGCGTATGGGTTGTGCAACTGTGCCGTGCCAGGTTCTGTTTTGACCTGCTGCTGGGGAATGGGTATGCTCAGATCTGCCCGATCTCGCGACCAACCCTCCACGTCGAACGAGTCGACTCGGGACTGTAGAGCCGAGACCGTCTCGGCATCGCCTAGATACTGTCAATCCTGGCTCATCATAAACATCTTGGGGAGGCAGGAGAGACCGTAAAAGTCAGAATCCGAATCCCCAGCACTCATTCTTCCTGGGACGGTAAGGATGAAGATTAAGTGCGTGACCAGGCAATAAAAAAAAAGACTCTCCCAGGTAGCGTGCGGACGATGAAGCTGACAGATGTCAAGTAGAGAGCATTTTAAGAGAGTATTCGTAGTTTCCAACTCAGACGGGGGACGCCTTTGTACAAAGCAAAATGATGGCTCTATTCATCTCTAATCTCTCATCTCTCACCTCAAAAGATATTGCTGAAAACTGAAGTGTCTCAACCCCACATAAGTGCATGGCTTTCCGTCACACCGCATTTGGGGATAGTCAAGATCTCAGGTACCTATGACATGATATGGATGCCAGGTCCAGTGTCAGGCAGTTTCTATGCCGGTCGGCACCTTGTCAGGGCATGTGTGTTGAGGTCAAATGTTCCATGACTGGCAACGATGATTAGGTAACCACACCACTTCTTACGATTGCTTCTTTTTCTCACATATACCAAGACAAAATCCTGCAACATGACGAGATCTCTCCCGGCACAAATTCCGAACAACCAGAACCCTCCAGCTATTGCATATATGGTTACCATTTGCTGAGTCTGAGCCTAGGCCGATTCATCTCACAAGCACGACTCAATCCGCGGTCCAGTCGTGTAGCCTGTAGGATGGCTGGCTCAAGTGAGCCCATTGCGCCCCTATTCTCCCTGAAGCTTGACCTCCCTCCGAGCTGTCTCGAGTTTTGCCCAATATTTCCCGACTATTTCCTCGTCGGGACATACAATCTCCAAAAGGACGAGACGTCGGTCCAGGCCAATACAACAGAGGCAGAGGAGAGCAGCCAAGGCCCATCCAAGGAGGCTCAGAAGCGAAACGGAAGCATCGTCGTATATAAAGTGGAAGACAAAATCATGTATGTATCATGGCCGAGACCTTCTTCGTTCCTTTGACGACACATCTCACATGCCAGTGTCCACGTACACACAGAGCCGCAGCCGTCCGCCGTTCTAGATCTACACTTTCAGCATCTCCCGGGCAGGCAAGACATCTGTGGCGCCGTCTCCAGCACGGGAACATTGGATGTCTTCAGATTCTCGGGACCGCCAACTGCATCGAACGGGCTTCTCGCTCTGAACACAATAAGACTCCCGGGAATAGGGGAAGATGTGCTCTTCCTCTCATTTGCGTGGCACCCGTCTATCGAGGATGTCATTGCTGTCACGACCTCTCAAGGGAACGCGCACATTATCAGGCTTGGCTCGGATTGCAAGGCTTTCCAAAGCACAGGTGAGCCGATAATCAGCCACAGCCTCGAGGCATGGTGCGTAGCTATTTATCCTAGTGTTTCGACAAGCCATGGCCAGGAGTTGAACAACTCTCCACCATTTGCCCTGTTTACGGGAGGAGATGATTCAGCATTGCAGTATCTCACCTGCGAGATAAGAGGTGGTGCCGACGACGACGACAACGATCCCCTCGAAGTGTTCACTATGTTTGCCCCAGTGACGGTGCGAGGGCACGAGGCAGGCGTCACTGCGATTCTTCCGCTGCCTCTTACGGCTGGGGAGCAGGACTCAGATCTGGTAGTCACTGGAAGCTACGATGACCATGTTAGGGTGTATTCAATCGTTCCTCTCCATCAGGCAGGAGGTCTCCGCAAGGCAAGGCTGCTGGCAGAAGCAAACCTCGGCGGAGGAGTGTGGAGGCTGCGGCTAATCGGGGTACAAGAGGGGGATTCGGGGGCAACATGGCGAGCCTGGCTCCTGGCTTCTTGCATGCATGCCGGGGCAAGAATCGTCGAGCTCCGGGGATCGAGCAACGTGGCCTGCGAGGTGGAAGTCCTCGGACGGTTTGAGGAGCATAAGAGCATGAACTACGCAAGTGATTTCCGGCCTGGTGACTCGCACGGCGAGCTGGTCTGCGTGTCGACTAGCTTCTACGACAAGCTCCTATGTCTTTGGCAGATCGAGTTCCCGAGATAGGTAAATAGGTACCTATGTATGTACATACAATAGTCATCTTAGGTGGTAGCACAGCACCCACCTACCTCGATTAGTGCTGCATCTTAGCAGATTGCTCAGCTACCCAGGTCTGTCGTGCTGCGAATCGAAGTGAGGTAGCCCAGAGAGAGGGGAATGCACTGTAGTGTGTTTCTGATGTTGAGGAACGGACTCGAGTCCTGGACTCCTATCGCTGCGTCACTCTGTTTCAGGGGGGCATCGAGGCTACCCCACTGACCCCACCCCCGCCTCACAGCCTGCCCGGTACCTTAACCCACCAGACTACCAGCTTAATTGAATAAGCAACGTTATATGCATACAGTACCTGATTACCCGAAGCCTTAAACTCGAGCGCGCCTGAGCGCGCCCAAAATATTCAAGAACCGAATTTATTGAACGAACCATGCTCACGATCCAAGAGAAGAACGCTGGCAGTGGGATTGTGTCGCATAACAAGATATCTTAGGATATGACTGGATCTTCGGGCCTTTTCCTGTGCCTACTTGCTTCCCAAAGAAGGTTAGAAAGATTTTTCGTCTTTGACGTCGCCCACCACTCTTCTCTTTGCTAACAACAAAGCCGAGATAGCAGTCATACCGAATCCTTAGTCCGTCGTTAGCATATGAATCATCTTTGAGATACGGGGTGGCGGGGATAACTCTTCCAACCTCATCGCTCGTCCTGTGACGCAGATTTCGAAACACTCTCTTTCTCACCATGTCTTCCCTCAACGGAGCTGGTACGGCCGGCGGTCTCGCCCAAGTGGCTACTAGCGGTGACGCCATCCTCAGCAAGATCCACGATGCTCTCAACGTCGTACACAGCCCCTACTCCACAAACCAGTCCCGACAGGAGGCCCAGGCATTCCTCGAAGACGTGAAAGCTCTCCCCGAAGCACCATCGCATGGCTTCACCCTCGCCTCCGAAAAATCACACTCGCCCATCCTGCGACACTACGGCCTGTCCCTCCTTGAGCATGCGGTCAGGCACAAATGGCCCGAGTACAGCCAAGAACAAGCAGAATACCTCCGGGGCTGGATACTGCAGCTTTCCCGGGCCGTTTCTAGGGAAGACCCGCTGTACGTGAGGAGCAAGGTTTCCCAGTTGTGGGTCGAGGTGGCCGCGAGATGTTGGGCTGCCGAGTGGATGGACATGGATGATCTGCTTGTCCAGTTGTGGCAGGTGCCTGATTCCCCCGTCCATAAAGAGCTTGTTCTACAGATTCTCGAGACCCTGTCTGACGAGGTATTCAATGGCGACGACGCCGTCGTTGCAATGCGGGAGAGCGCCCTTAGCAAGGCCTGTGTTGAGATCTTCACCCCCGCCGCTGTCCTTGTCGAAGCCTTCCCAAGCCGCCAAGTCGGTCCTGCGGTCCGGTCCGGGGACGAGGGCTGGCTTCACCGGGTGGCCCAGCTCCTCGAGGACTGCCTGAAGGAGGACATACAGAATAACGACGACATCCGCGCCTGTGCCGTGAGGGCACTGGCAGTCTTCTACTCTCTCATGCCGTGGGCGATACCCAAGGCCCTGAGTGCTACGCAGTGTGTTCACCACATGTGCAATGCACTGGCGGCGCCTCAAGTGTCCGTTCAGAAGGTGAGTTGCCATGACTATCTCAGCTCTGGAGGCTCCCAACCCCAAACCCCCTATTAACAGAAGCAAGGCTGCCCTGGAAGCACTCCATGCCCTATTTTCACGAACCAACTTCACCGACCAAGAATTCCTCGACCTTGTTCTGCCCATGTACGACCCTAAGTCTGTCAATCTCTGCGGGAGGCTTTTCGAGTGGTCGACGGTGGATGCCCAGGATATCGACGACGACAAATACCAGTTTGCCAAGAAATTCTCAGAGGTAAGTCCCCCTGAATGGTACTTAGAAAAAGGGTGCACTACTGATTGTTGTTGCGCTGAAGATGATATCCTGCCTCGGCAACTACCTCGACAGAAAGTTCCACGCGCTGCCTGAGGGCGCAAACGTTCAGGATTTCTTGCAGCTTCTGCTGTTGGTAGTCCAAAGCCAGAGCCTCGTTGTCTCCATTCCTGTCCTGGTGACTTGGACCCGAATTCTTCGCAATAACCTTATCAGCGGCTTGGTGGACAATCCCCATCTTATCGGGAATCTCTTAGAAGTCTGTAGCTCGAGGCTGATACGTTACGAGAGCCTCCCGGAAGACACTGAGGACCCAACCTACCTTCTCCTAATGGAGGATACAGACACGGTCCCTGAACGTCATGCTTTCTTAGGCAACTATCGCCGATACAGCTCCCAAGTTATCGAGAGCATCGTGCAACTAAAGCTGGCCGATGCATTCTACCATATCCTCACCCAGGCCGAGAACGTCCTCGGCACCCTGTACGACGGCCAACCGCCGCTGGATGGTAAGCATGCTGCCCACGCCCGCCTAGTAAATGCCCCCAAGCTAATCCATCCTCAAGTGACCAAATACTCCAAGAACTCCATGTCTGTGCTGAAAGTTGATGCCCACTTCACCGTCGTGGAGTCGGCGCTGAAGGGTTACGTTAAATGGAGGTCAGCTCGACGCCAATCACCCGAGGAGGTAAGATCAACGCTTCCCGCCTGGGTCAATGATTCTCGATCTGAACGCTGGGAATAGGAGCAGAAAGGCGCAGCTTTGGAGGCGGATTTCGAAGGGTGGTGCAACCGGTTATTGGACATGAAGGTTGAGGTAAGGAAGATGGGAGAGGTCGCTATCTGCTACCCGCGATAGACGCTAATGTGTGTCCTTTAGGACCCCCTGATTAGGAAACGGATTCTCCAGTTGCTCGTAGCCTTCTCTACGTCTGCCCTGGACAAGAACGCCGGCTTCATGCTGAAGGTTCTCGAACACATCCTAATGACCTGGCCAGCTCCCCAGCCCGAGCACAAGCTATTTAATGATGCCGTCAAAGACCTGCAGTCAGAGAGCATGGTCGAGTTACAAAGACTGGCATCCAAGATGCCCGATCATCTTCTGGTAAACAAATTGCATTCTCGATTAGGTATTATAAGGAACAGGGAACTGACAAGGTGATTGAAGGACGTCTACGATCAACTGGAAGCGAAGATCAAGGAGATGATTGCATCCGGGACACTAGACGAGAAGCGACAAATAGCCTACCAGAGCTTTCTGTTCATCATCATGTAAGGCGGACACCTCCTGTGCCGACTCATGTCCAGATTTTCTAACGCATTTCCAAGTCATCGAGCTACACGAATCGACCAAGCCACCCGCATCCAGCGTCTCGAGGCTTTCGTCGAACCGGTGAAGGCGCAGTGGAAGAACGAGAACCTAAAGCAAGCTTTAACCTCCTACGGCGGCTTCTGCGAATTGATAGGGTTGGACAAGGCCCAGAACTACCTGGCGCGCTGTCGTGTCCAGGAGCCCGACTGGGGCTCCGTGGAGCTTGATTCCGAGGGTCTAGCATTGCAAAGGGAGCTTGAAGAGCGACAAACGGTTCGTACACGCTCCGCTGTTTTATTTTATTTATATAACAGGTCTAACGTTGCCTAGCTCTTACCCCTGCGCTCTACCAAATCCTTCCTGACCTACTCTGTGGAGAAGCTGGAGAAGAGCTCTCTTCCGTATCAAGCTTCATGCGCCCTTTGGCAGGATGGGTTCCCCTTGATATTGCCAGAGCTTCTCAAGTTCTTGAGGTAAGTAGTTCCAATACTCTCCGGTGATGCAGGACAATCATTGACCGATCCTTCTCAATGGGCAGTCACGCGCATGCGACTCACAATCCTGCCAACTGGAATCTGCTCCCAGCTGAGATGCGGTCCATAGTTGGAAGGGTCCTGACAGATCGTTTCTGGCAGGCTGGCATATCTGAGGGCAGCAAAGACGAGTTCTATGCCAGGGTGCTTGACAAGAAGAACACGCTCGAGGGCTTGGCGTCGACAATCCGTGGAACAGTCCGCTTTGTGAGGGAGACGTGCTATGCTATCATCTACTGCATGAGCAGACTGGATGTTCAGTTCTACGGATTTGCCGAGCTGCCCGGCCCACTGGCCCACGCCTTGTTCTCGGACTCATTCTGCCTGTCCTCGCACCAGATCATCAACCTCCTCAACCTAGTCCGGTACTTGGTAGACCACTGCCCTGTCGAGCTCCGGGAGCATTTCCTCCCGCCCATACTCGCCGCATGTTTCCAGCAGATGGATGCAAAGATCACGTCGGAATGGGATAACCTCGGCCGACAAGAGGGTGTCAAGGCCGCCGGTGATGAGTTAACCGAGGAGATGAAGGCCGAGAGCATCCTCAGACAGCTCACCTACACAGCAGTCGTGATGGTTGCCGACTTCCTCGATCCAGCGCGCACCAGTAAGTCGGAAGGAAGGGGGCGTGTCGTGTTGTTGTTCCCCGTGTTCTTAGCTGACCAAATGCCCCAGACCCTCCTCCCACTGGGATAACGAATGGACAGCAGAGCTCGGGCTCGGATGCCAGCTATCCTACTCTTCGAAGGTTCTGCCTAATGTTTAGCTCCATCGTAGAGCCTCTTTTGCTCTTCTGCATGCATGCTATTCGCATGCATGACGGCAGATGCTGCGGCGTAGTGTTGCGGGTCTTCCGCTCCATCGTGCCGGAGTTCGAGGCTGGGCTTTCCAACACCGGGGATCATGCCAAAGGCCATGCGGATCAGGGGAATTTCCCCATACCGCAGGAGACCTCGCGTGCAATCCGTGAATTCATCTCGTCGGATGTCCTCAAGGGCTGCATCACTTCCTTGCACGACCCTTACTTCGTCGAGTCGCAGAAGGAGCTCGGGTCTCTCATTGCAGCCATCCTCGTTCACTACTGCCCACTCACACCCACCCCGAGAGACGTTCTCCTCTCGCTGCCCGACATAAAGCCGCAGGACGTGGATCAGACCATTGGCTACGTGTCGCAGCTGAGTCAGCACCAGTCGCGTCAACAGCGTGCCGTGGTGCTGGACCTGCTGAAGGACTTGAAGGGCGTCAGCATCTCCGAGATGGGCAAGCTCAACAAGGGCATGGGCGCCGCCGGCGGTGCGGATGCGCGGTCGAAGCGGATCCCCCGCAGCAAGATGGCCCAGGAGTTCATGACGGCGCCGCCGCCGGCGACGGGCGGCGGCGCGGGTAGCGGTGGTGGTGGTGGTGACGCTAATAGAAAGAGCCCCGACTTGGAGGGCGTGGCGGGCATGTTCGACGAAGGCGGCTGAGTGGGGGTGATGGTTCCATTTCACCTTCTCGCTCGGAGCCAAAGCGGGAGACCAAGTGACGGCCTCTATTTGCAGCCGCAGACTCGGGGCCGCGTCGCCGGAGCCCGTCTATTCTCCGTCTATTCTTCTACCTAGCCATGTATGTACAGTACTTGTATGCTAGAGGTAGCTTACTTCGTCCCCGAGGGAGCTTGCCTCACCTGAATCGAGCAACCATAGTTAACGATATCGACCGCGTAGCATGGAATTGTGAATGTTATTCCCGAGACTGTACCCTCTGGGTCTCTGGCTGTTGTGACTAGTTTGTCATGAAGACCACCGGTCTAATGCCAGGCACAACACGAGCATCGGCCGTCTCCTTCCGTCAATGGCCAGCCGGAAACCTCCCTCTAGCTCTGTCCAGGGAGGTGGTGTTGGTGCTGTCATGTGATTAGGCGATGGTGGCACCCAATTTGATGGATATTCCCCGTCTCGTTCATATGGACCCGACCCGCCACGGCATATGGATTTAGTGTTTATAAAAATCCGGTTCCACGAATCACCGTTGTATCCAACATGTTTTGTTTTAATCAACTAAACATCACCTCCAGCCTTACAGCCTTTTAGCTGAGCCTCGGTCCTGGGCCCCGCGTCTTACACCTCATTCTTATATACCTGCCTGCATTGTACAGGCCAGCGTCGAGTGTGGTTGAGTGTTCGTGGCTCAGAGCACGTGAATTCCCAATACTTCCCCTTGGCTGCCCCTTTCTGAACGACAAGTAATTACAGATTTCCCAGCGGAGTAGGTAATTGGTATTGTACCTTAACCTATGAGTGCTGCATCCACAGGATGTCACGAATGGCACACCACCCTGGTAATCCGTACACGGTCCCTCTCCAACAACCGGACCTGCAGATGTGAGAATGGTGCTAACCTACTTTTGGCGCTCATCATCTCATGCACCAGCAGAGCGACATGTTCTTGTAAAGTTGCATGGAAACATTGGCATTGGGGAAGGCAGGCGCCCCTTTCGTCCTCTCGCCCTTTCGATCGCTCTGGCCTGGTCTGGGCCTGACGCTTCATATGTTTGGCGTCGCCACTAGCTCCACCAGCGCTCCACTCCCCCAGGAACCAGAGATGCTAGGATGTGCAATCAACCAATCCAGTCTTGAACACAGGGGACTTCTGAGTGACGGGCCACCGCGGCCCCAGAAACATCCCAGCAGATCACAGGCTGAGCTTCCCCATCGACGGGACTAACCGTGTCAAGTGTCTGTGCCAAACGCCTATTCTAAACTACACTTCATGGAGAAAGACCAAACTCCCGTCACAGTCGATCGAATCTCTACCACCTTTGCGCAGATGCCTACCTACCTCACAGTACTCAGCGCGGCATCGGCTCTGTAGATAAATCGTGAACGACCAAGTGACCGCCGACGTCCCCTCTCTGGATCCTTCAGCATCATCATGGTCTACTGTGGAAAGCCCTCGAGGGGCTGCCAAATGTGCAGGACTCGGCGAATAAAGGCGGGTAGCCCCCATTCCTCTTGCTGCTGGCAGGAGCAACGTTGCTGATGTCGGTGTCATTGCAGTGCGACGAAACGAAGCCTACATGCAACCAATGTGCCAAGTCACGACGCCAGTGTCCTGGTTATAAGGACGAGTTCGACCTGCTGCTACGCAACGAAACCAAGGCTACAGAGCGGAGAGCAAAAAAGGCAGGGAAGAAGATCGCCACCGAAAAAGGGGTCGGGCTGGACCAGATGTCCGCCCCGTCTGGATCGCCCACAAGCAGTCGTCTTTCACCAACATTCCAAGGCGCTGTCAAGTCCCCATTGGACCTGTCTATCATCCCGGCCCTCGAGATCCCTGCCGAGACACACGCCTCGTGTCACTTCGTGTCGAACTTCGTCCTCGTTCCCCGCCAAGGCAGTACTCGGGGATTTTTGGACTACCTTGTCCCGCTCCTGAAGACTGAGCGGGCCGACAGTCAAATTCAACACGCCTTCAATGCCTGCGCCCTGGCGTCGTTAGGAAATCGAGTCAGCTCGCCCAGGATCGACTTCTCGGGGCGGGCACATGACGAATATATTAAGGCGATAAGCGCAACGAACATCGCTCTTAGAGACCCAGAGGCTTCCAAGTCCGACGCGACTCTAGCGGCCGTCCTTTTGATGGGAATGTTCGAGGTTAGTCAACCCCCCCTGGTCGGCGCCAACTCATCTGGGTGGTAGGAAGGAGAGCTAATCTCTCGAGAAGAACATTACGGCTAGCCGGCCTGCCGACTTCGCATGGGGCTCACATATCGAAGGTGCCATCCTGATAACCAAGGCCCGGGGCCGAAAACAGCTGCGGACCAAGACTGGCTTGCTCTTGTTTGTTGCCGTCCGCACCCAACTGGTATGCTCCTTGAACTCTTTGCCCCGTAGCGCCGCCCTTTCTGTCGCTAACTCTGTTCTAGACCGTCCTCGCGCTCAGCGCTGCCAAGGCTCCCAGTATGGGAGCTGACTGGTGGCTCAACGATGCCGTCAAGGACGAATCGGCCACCGCTTGCCAGCGCATCAACCTCAAGACGGGCGAATTGCGTGCCGAGGTTACTCGGATTATGACGACCCTGGCGCGGACACCAGAGAACACGGATCTAGTGCTAGCCATGATCCGCCGGGCACAGTTGCTCGATCAAGAAGCGGTCGGTTGGATGAGGTCCGTGCCGGAGCCGTGGCATTACAAGACGCTCTGCTGGGAGGATCACGTCCCCAACGGGGACTATAGCAAGGCCGAGGTTTTCCCCGGCCGCGTCGACGTCTACAATGACTTCTGGATCGCCTCTGTCTGGAACCTGACCCGCGCAACGAGGCTCGTCCTTGCATCCCTCACGGTCCGCTGTGCGGCGTGGGTCTGCTCGCCCGTCGACTACCGGACGACGCCCGAGTATGCGACGGCCTCGCAGACCTGTGTGGATATGATCACCGACATCATCGCCTCCGTGCCATACCATCTAGGCTGGCACACCAAGAGGAAGCATCTTTTCAGGAGCATGGAGCTCTCAGGATTTGCGTGCGGCGAGGAGGACTCAACCAAGGCCCTTCCCGGTTACTTCTTGTCGTGGCCACTCGCGTGCGTCGTGAGCCAAGACTATATCACAGATGCCCAGCGCCAGTGGGTGGCCGGCAGGCTCCGATATATCGGAGACGAGCTCGGTCTCAGATACGCCCACATCCTCACAAAGGTGCGTTCTGCAACCCCTATTGCCAGTTCCCAATCGTGGGGCACCCACACCCCGAATTAACCCGTATTGACAAAATCACCCGCCCCCCAGCTCGAACTCCGAATCCCCTCAATGCTGATCCGCCTCGACGCGTTCGCGGCACAACAGCAGCAACAACAGAAGCAACAACAACAGCAACACCAACAACAACAACCCTATCTCAAGCTAGGCGGCGACGACGCGGAAAAGCCGTCATCATCATCGCCATCATCGCCATCATTGCCATCATCCTTGAAGCTCAACCTACCGATCGGCATGTACGAGATGGCGCAACGATGGCAGCAGCAGGCGCAGCGGATGAAGGAAGAGCATCCCGGGCAAGAATGAGCGCGGACCGCAGTGGATTTTGTGTGAAAGTCGCTGAACGGTCTCTCCGAGTTAGGCCGCTACGGGGGTCAAGACGGGGGAGGGCCGGCCGTCGCATGTCGACGGGAAATAGCTCGTCGCTATGGTGGTTCCTATTTCCCCCTCGAACTACCCCGAGGGGATGAATCCCCCGCCGGAATGTCCGCCATCCATATACGATAGTGTCATGCGACGTTGTTGTTTTGGGTGGGTTTGTGAATTCTATACCGGGTTTCGTGCCGGGGCTTCGGGACTATCTCATTTCTACGCTGGGCCGTCTCATTTATCGCGGAAGCTGGTAGGCGTCATGGAGTTACTGGAAGAGGAAGGGCAATCGGCCTGTGTTCTGACCGCCTTGCTCTGCACGATACGCTTTCGAATCGTGACTGATAATTCTCGTCAGTCGGTGCGGCTCAACACCCCATATAAATGGATCACAACGGGGAGCTTGGTTTTGGCTATGGCCGCTCCAACTTGTATGTCCGAAGAACTTGAAGATGGGCCTACCAAGTGGCAGGGGAAGGGGATAGTAGCTACAAGGACAACCAGAGACTTGTCCGGCCTATTTATAGCATATATCAACAATCGAAAGCTACTCTTTTGGACGTCAAAACAATTTGCACGTAGCTATGATACACCGGGACGGCAATAACTGCGCCGTCTCTATTCCCTCACCATCTCATATCAGCGTCACCTCGGGATGATGTCACGGCTGAGATGCGTGCATAACAGGGACAAAAGATAAGTCATGAACTCCATGGAGCCTTGGGCCCGATCCTGCCTCTGCGAGGAAGGCTTCATCCAGCCAGGGTATATTGAAATTACATCATTATTCCACGTCGCAAACCGTTTTCGTTAAGCCCGGCGTACAGGGGCCAGCGCAGGTTTCAGTTCTTATTGTCTGTTCCAATCCAGCCTGCGTTAGCAAAACCCACGCGCCATCGGCGCTGCTGCTGTGTCATGGGGGTGTGCATACTTCTTGTTGGGCGCCTTCTCGCTGCCCAGGTTCCAGGCCTTGACCACCCAGCTCTGGGTCGCGTCGACGTAGCTCTCGTTCTTGATCTGCTTGACCTTCACGCGCATGCCGTCCTTCGTGAAGACGACGTTATTGTTGCTCATCCGCTCGCTGGCCTTCGCTCGGATCTTGTTTACGGAAACGTAGATCTGGTACCCGATCCACGCTGCGATGCCGACGAAGATCAGGGTGATGATCAGCGGCAGGAGCTGTCTGGCAGCGAGGGGATTGCGGGATTAGCCGCATGTTTGGAGGGATAGGGGCATCGGGATAGTATCTCCTCACCTCAATGTGGACGGTGGCTGTTCCGGCTTCGATCTGCCCCAGGCCATTCTTGCTGTACAAGCAGGTTGGTCTGCTACGCCCCAATAGGTATGGTGGTATTGAATAGATGGCCTGTCTTGGCAACGATCCGGTAGATATGGAAGACGGTAAAGTAGTCGTCCAGCTGTGCAAAGCGCATCCAGGCAAGGCGTAGCGGACGATAATGCCAGAGAAACGAGGGACGAAAAGAATGGAGGTGAAAATGGACAATGCAAATTGGCGAGTCGCGATCACAAAGAAGGCGGCGACAGGCTGCGAAAAATAGGAGGTTACAGGGCGCAGCAGTGGGACTCTCTGGAGGGGTCCTCAACTCTGTACCGGTTACGTAATTACACCGCTCTATGAACCAGAGGCACGTGCAAGGTCATGAGGGGGAACTGCTTGGTGGCCTTTTCGGACAACTTCGGATTGTGGGATTGTGGACAGCTCTCTGGACCACATTGCTGAATTCCCCCCCCCGGTTCCAGCCTCGCGACATGGCGCCTCACCCATTCTGAAAGTGTTATCACCTCGATCCCAATTCTTTAAAAATCGTTGAGGCCAGCCTGTCTCGTTCTCCACCAACCCTCTTCCATCGTTCTTCCCTTGTGTCCAGAGGCGGAAACGGTCAGAGCTACCGACCTCCATCCAACCACTCGTCAAGCTCGGCAGCTCCATCCAAACCCCAAGCTTTCAGCTCGAAGCTCTCCGTCCTCGCCAGCCGGCCTACATAGTTTACCTCCGACACTTATCCCATCTCCGCATCGTGTAGGCAGCGTGGTGCTTGTTTGGAGCTCGATTCGAATCCTGGCGTCATAGATCAGCAAGGATACGCCAAGTCAAACCACGCAGGACCAACGAGCCCATTATGTCGGCTCCTCCACCCGAAGGCTACGGCCAATATCCCGCGCCGGCACAGCAATACGGCCAGCCATCTCCGTATCCAGACCAACCCCAAGGTTACGAGGATAGCCAGCCATCGCCTCCGCCACAGGCGACCTCCCAACATGCTGCAGACGCTGGGCGCAAGAAGAAGAGGGCTTATGCCGCCGGAGCGTTCGACGTGGGCGCCGGGGGAAACGCCGCGGCCGGGGGACAGTTGCAGGGCGCTGGGCAGTTCGGGGCTCCTCAGCCTGTAGCTCCAGGCTACGCAGGCTACCCGCAGCAGGACCCCCAGGCGGCCGCATACGGCGCTCCATCTCCAGGCTACGGGATGCAACAGCCAGGTGCCCCCGTCGGCGGTCCCGTAGGATACCAGGCCCCGGAGCCGTACTACCCATCTGCCGGTGCCCCTCCGGTTGTTGCTCCCGGGCCCGGCGCCGTTGCCGGTCTGACTTCTGGCCTCTCGGCTATGCAATTGGGCGCAGGGGCGCAGGGTGTTCAGCCAGCTCCTGTTGCGGCCCGGCCGGTTGCTCTAAACCAGCTCTACCCGACAGATCTTATCAATCAGCCATTCAATGTCTCGGAGCTGGATCTTCCACCTCCGCCAATCATTCTACCACCTAATGTGAGTCTGCTTCGCCCGTCCTCTCCCCGACTCACTGTGCAGCATCTGCTAAACCTGCCGTACAGTCGAGTGTCACGCCCTCTCCAGATGCGAACTGCCCGCCCAAATACGTTCGCTCCACCATCAATGCTGTTCCTACCACACACTCCCTGCTCAAGAAGTCCAAACTACCTTTTGCCCTGGTCATCCAGCCATATGGCGCTCTTCACGATTTGGACGATCCAGTGCCCGTTGTCCAGGATCAAGTCATCTCTAGGTGCAGGAGATGTCGGTCTTATATCAACCCTTACGTCACCTTCATGGATCAAGGACACCGGTGGCGTTGTAACATGTGCAATCTCACCAATGACGTCCCCCAAGCTTTCGACTGGGATGCCGCAGCTCAGAAGAGCGTGGACAGGTGGCAGCGTCACGAGTTGAATAACTCGGTGGTCGAGTTCGTCGCTCCCCAGGAATACATGGTCCGCCCTCCTCAACCTCTCGTGTACCTCTTCCTCTTCGACGTCAGTTACGCCTCCGTCTCCACAGGCTTGTTGGCGACGAGTGCCCGGACTATTCTCGACAGTCTCAACAGGATACCAAACGCTGATCGGCGCACTCGCCTGGGATTTATCGCGGTTGATTCTAGCTTGCACTACTTCTCAGTGCCCAAGGACAGTGATGAGAACGGCGAGACCAGCATGCTGGTTGTGAGCGATTTGGACGAGCCTTTCCTTCCCGTTCCCCACGAGCTTCTGGTGCCCCTCACCGAGTGTCGACAAAGCATCGAGAGTTTCCTCACTAAGCTCCCTGACATGTTTATCAACAGCCAGAGCAACGGCTCGTGCATGGGCTCGGCGCTGAGAGCAGGCCATAAACTCATATCACCGTTGGGAGGCAAGATCGTCGTCCTGAGCGCGTCGCTACCAAATGTCGGGTATGGCAAGCTGGATATGAGAGAGGACAAGAAACTTCTGGGAACCTCCAAGGAGAGTGGTCTCTTACAGACCGCCAACAGCTTCTACAAAAGCTTTGCCGTGGAATGCTCCAAGAACCAAGTCTCCATCGACATGTTCCTCTTCTCGTCGCAATACCAGGATGTTGCTTCTCTCAGCAACCTTCCCAGATATACCGGCGGCCAGACCTGGTTCTATCCGGGCTGGAATGCGGGCCGGCCTGAAGACGCCATCAAGTTTGCCTCGGAATTCAGCGACTACTTGTCGTCCGAGATCGGTCTCGAGGCTGTCCTTCGTGTGCGCGCAACAACTGGTCTTCGCATGAGCACATTCTACGGCAACTTCTTCAACCGGAGTTCGGACTTGTGTGCCTTCCCGGCCTTCCCCCGAGACCAATGTTATGTTGTAGAGGTCGCAATCGACGAGAACCTGACCAAGAACGTTGTGTGCCTGCAGACGGCCGTGTTGCACACGACATGCAACGGAGAACGCCGAATCCGAGTCATGACGCTAGCACTCCCGACCACGACGAATCTGGCTGACGTGTATGCCTCAGCCGACCAATGTGCCATCACGACCTACTTCAGCCACAAGTCTGTCGAGCGGGCATTAAGTGGCGGCTTGGACGCGGCGAGGGATTTGCTTCAAAACAAGGTCACAGAGCTGCTGCAGACTTTCCGAAAGGAACTTGCTGGCGGAAGCATGGGTGGAGGGCTTCAATTCCCGTCCAATCTCCGTGGCCTGCCAGTCCTCTTTCTCGGTCTGATCAAGAACGTGGGGCTGAGGAAGTCTGCCCAGATTCCTTCGGACCTCAGGTCGGCCGCTCTGTGCCAGTTGTCTACGCTTCCTCTGCCGTTACTCATGCAGTACATCTACCCACATCTATACTCACTTCACGATATGCCGGACAACGCAGGCGTCCCTGACCCGCAGACTGGCCACATCACCCTTCCTCCCCCGCTCAACCTCTCTTCCGAAAGGTTTGTTCCCTACGGTCTCTACCTCATCGACGACGGGCAGACCCAGTTCCTGTGGATCGGGCGTGACGCCGTGCCACAGCTGTTGGTCGACGTGTTCGGCGTGGGAGATCGGACACAACTGCACGTTGGCAAGGCAACTCTGCCAGAGCTCGAGAACGACTTCAACGAGCGCGTTCGGGCGGTGGTGCAGAAGAGCAGGGACTACAAGTCTCGGGGGGTGGGCAGCATTATCCTACCCCACCTCTACATTGTGCGCGAAGATGGCGAGCCCAGCCTCAAGCTATGGGCCCAGACGTTGCTGGTGGAGGACCGGGTAGACCAAGGCATGAGCTTCCAGCAGTGGATGGGCTCGTTGAGAGAAAAGGTGAGTTTGTGAATGCATGTATCGATAACGAACGGACATGAAGCTGATACCCAGTGACTAGGTTGTTCAGTAAAGTCGGACTTGGGTGGCATGGCGACTGTGATAAAAGGGGGCGGGTAGATGGAAGGCACAGACGATTGTATAGAGTCCGATAGTGTGACTCAGATTGGAAGCGTTAATGAAGTGATGTGAAAGGAGAGTGCCAGGCATTTTGACACGTTTTGGCCTGCCGTGAGTCCGGAGAGTTACCAAGCTAGCTCCATCTCACGAGCCGTATCGCGACATCGGAAGTCCTTCTCTAGCTGCCATCCGGCGGATCAGGACACAGTGAACAAGGACCGTCTATGCGTACGAAGTGGCCTGCCTAGTCGGCCCCCCCCCCCCCCGAAGCAGATCCCGTTGAGCCAGAGCCACACGGAGTGCTCCCGATTTAGCGCCTTATTAAACCGGGATCTCGGATCTCCGATCATTGCACATCGACCGTCAGGCCGAACGGAACAGAGGTTAGGGCCATTTGTTAGGCCCAACGGTGGTGAGAAGGACAGAAAGGGGAAAGAAAATCAGACTAAGAAACAAAATAGTACCAAATGGGACGTCTCATCTATAATTTTCCCCTACTGTTTTGTGACATGATTGGAGACCAGGTAGCTCTATTTTTAGCTATTTATCTCGAATATATATAGACACTAGGAATAGAATGAGAAGGCCAATACCTGACGAAAAAGTGTGAGAGTGAAGATGGTTGATGAACTCGAAACACGCGCCCCTTTTCTGGCTGGCGCTTATGGTTGGACAGTGTGCTGTGGTTTGCTGGAAAGGGTTGGGTGGATGGACCGTGGTCGTTGAAACCATGGTGCCGACAAGCTTGAGTGCCCGTGCAGGGATTCGTTAGTTGGCTGTGACAGCTGCCCCAGAGCAATTTTATTGGCCAGGGCAGGAATCAACTGTAGCACATGTACCCCTCCATCTATACAGTCGACACGGATATGTTGAGATAGGTAACTCCTCGACAGTTGAGTCTTATGGAAGGTCCCGATGTTGTGATCTTCAACTCATGTTCTTCTCTCCACGGATAATTCTTAGTAGATACTTGACACCAAGGTGCCTGAGCTTATCGTTCAGTATTACATACCACAAATTAGCACTTCCCCTTTCTCTCACCAAGATGCCCAATCTTAAGCTTAAAGACGGGTAGCCCCGCTGCTTGCCGCCCTGACAAGGCCCAGCCTTTTTTGTACGACCCCTTGTAGCTTGCCTGACATTCCCGGAAGACCCCTCTTCCACTCGTCGATCCCCTCCAATGTATCACCTGTTCCCCCTCACTTCACTCACACGTCGGCTCTCTCTCACACACACATTTTCTCTCTCTCTCTCTCACCACATTATATTGCCCCGCTGGTCCTCATATTTCACTTTTGCGCCAGTTTGTCAATATTTCAAGTTGAAGATTGCGACTATTCCTGATTTGTTTGTCCTAAGCAAGGCCAGCTCCAGTTTTGCGGAACAGGTCCCGTTCCAAACTGGAAAGCGGGGCAAATCGGTCACGTCTCGTCGCAAGCACTCCCCAGAGCCCAGACCAACAATTCCCTCCCCCTCCCTCTCGGCCCCTCCTGGCCCCTCCTGAGGACAGCTTCCCACAGCTTCAACCCCAGCTCACTGTCCAGGTTGGTCGTATTTCTCCTTCTCTTCCCTCCTGCCATTACCCCGGCCCCATAGTAGGTAGATCATACAGCCACCCGATCCAGCCGGCTTTCATCTTCGATAGCCATACTGTGCTTCCCCCGTACTTCTTCCGTGCTTCTTCCCTTCCCGTCCGGGCGGTGGGCAAAGACCAGACGAAGTGTCTGATCGCCCTGTGCTCATCCCCCTACTTCACCCCTTATCCTGGGCTTGAACACCTTCTGGAAGCTCTGCTTCGCGACTTTAGGCGGCCATCAACTGTTCTCGAACAATTCGACTTCTGTTGTTTGTATGTGTGGCATGCCAAGAGTGCCTCCAAACGACTGCTGAGCTTTGCCGCCCAAGCACCGCCCCAGCGAGCCTAATCACCTACCTTGCTTCGTTTGTCCCCCAACACGTTGGTTCTTTGTGTGAAGCACTGTGTAGCTAACACGATTCCGTCTTCGTACCAGGTGAATCCCCCCCTCCCTGACTGGGCGCCAAACCCCGTTACCAAACGACAAAGAAGATAGTTGCCAACCAAGCGCCTAGCTCAATCCACTTCGCCCTCCTGGTTTGAGCCGCGACGTTACCCCGATAGAGATTATTCAAGTAGGAGATCGCCATTGCACCTTTCCGCCCTCAGGTTCTAACAGCTTGTTCAGATTTAGGCCCGAGCGGGACTCAGACAACCCTCACTCCTGACGACAGTTACCAGCCTTGCAGCCTACATCGCCACGACCTTAGCATTCGTAACAAATCCACCTCACCCTCCATATATCTACCCTGAGGAGCTCGCTCATTCCTACCCGCGGTCGCTCTTCCTTCTTCAGATACCCGACCACCGCGGAACCACCCTACTACGTTGCAAGTAGGAACGTGCCATAGTGCTCTTCTCCCGGCCATATCTCAACACTGCCTGTGAACCCCTTTGGTGGTTTGTCCGTGTTGGGTTTTAATCCACTGGTTGCGACAATCATCAATACCGAATCATTCCCTTTTCCTGCCCGTGCCCACCATCTATCTATCTAAACCCCAGTTTGCCCAACCAGCCATGTCGCGGACCAACCCGCCGAACCCACAGGGTTCGAGGAAGATATCGTTCAACGTCAGTGAGCAGTATGATATCCAGGATGTAGTTGGGGAGGGTGCTTATGGTGTTGTATGGTAAGTCAAACCTGCTGGTGGACGCTCCTGTAGGATCCTAATCGATGTGTTTCAGCTCGGCCATTCATAAGCCGTCCGGACAGAAGGTCGCCATCAAGAAGATCACTCCTTTCGACCACTCCATGTTCTGCCTAAGAACCCTCCGAGAGATGAAGCTTCTGCGGTATTTCAACCATGAGAACATCATCTCCATTCTTGATATACAGAAACCTCGGAGCTACGAGAGCTTTAACGAGGTCTATCTAATTCAGGTATGGAAATGACAGCCTTGTTGCTGGCAAGCGAGTTTCGACGGCTAATGAATGCCCTGGGTCTCTTAGGAACTCATGGAGACGGATATGCACCGCGTTATCCGGACCCAGGACCTCTCTGACGACCACTGCCAGTACTTCATCTACCAGACTCTCCGTGCCCTGAAGGCCATGCACTCCGCCAACGTCCTGCACCGAGATCTGAAGCCTTCCAACCTACTCCTGAATGCTAATTGCGACCTGAAAGTATGCGACTTTGGCCTTGCCCGTTCTGCAGCCTCTCAGGAGGACAACTCGGGATTCATGACCGAATATGTCGCGACTCGGTGGTACCGGGCGCCCGAGATCATGTTGACCTTCAAGGAGTACACCAAGGCCATCGATGTGTGGTCGGTTGGCTGCATTCTCGCAGAGATGCTTAGCGGAAAGCCCCTGTTCCCTGGCAAGGATTGTACGTGTGCCTTCTCGGGTCAACCCGTGCATGTGCCAAGCTAACATGCCCTGCAGATCACCACCAGCTTACCCTGATCTTGGATGTCCTCGGAACCCCAACCATGGAGGACTACTATGGGATCAAGTCACGGCGAGCTCGGGAGTACATCCGATCACTACCCTTCAAGAAGAAGGTGCCTTTCCGGACCCTGTTCCCCAAGACCTCGGACCTCGCCCTCGACTTGCTCGAGAAGCTCCTTGCCTTTAACCCAGTCAAGCGCATCACAGTCGAAGAGGCCCTAAAGCATCCCTACCTCGAGCCATACCACGACCCCGATGATGAGCCGACAGCCCCGCCCATTCCCGAGGAGTTCTTCGACTTTGACAAGCACAAGGACAACCTCAGCAAAGATCAGCTGAAGCAGCTGATTTACCAGGAGATCATGCGGTGATCTGGCTCGTGGGATTCTCCGCATGCTGCTCTCCCTGTGGCTTTTTTTGGGGGCGTTCGTGTATATTGCGCGGAGTTGCATAAGAAGACACCAGGCAACCTGGAAAGGATGGAAACTGGTTTCCATATCATCTCTCTTCACGAGTTATTTTTACCCTACTTCTTACTGGTTGTGGTTCGAGTGAGACCCTTGTGAAGGTTCTCGAGCCGACGGCCAGGACATGAGAAGAGCTTGTGTGGTGTAGGGAGAGGATGCTGTGCGGACCGGCGCACAGGATCGAATAGGGGCGGACGACAGCAAAAATAGGGGTTGGCGAAGCGAAGGTGGCAACGGACTCCGCCCCGATATGATAAATAGTGTTGTTAAGGAGCTTGAGCAAGAGTCACTCACGTAGATAGATACCTAGGTAGCCGGGCAGCAATCTCATATTGTCAAGGTTTCTTCAAAACATGAAGTGTTGTGAACGCCCGCCGAGGCGCATGCGAAACCTACTGGCAAATATACCCAATTTAGAGACCTGCCTTCCGTCCCGCCCCGTCACTTGTTGAGATGAGAGTTGGATTGTATCACATTTATAAATAATTATGGGTATCCAAAGCAGCAATTCCTTATGCTGCTTGCCACTGGAGTGGTCTACCAAGACTGCCTGCCTATCCCATTGATACGCCTCGATACTCAAAACAGATTCCTCCTATTGCCCCGTCTTCGCAAAGACAAAACGAAAAGCATGGACACGTGTAGGCGCATTCCCTGCCAAAATAACAACGCCGCCGGTGTCTTCCAAGGCCTCCCTCTGGTTTTCCGGCTTGTGCGGTTGTCTAAACCGCACTGCGATCGCCTCCCCCTTTTCCCTGTTGAGATTTTCCCCGGCTTTAAGTATGACCTCTTCCATAAGCCTCCCTACCAGCGATCCAAAAAAAAAAAAAAGAAAAAAGGGGGCCCCCAAGGACAGAACTGTACACCTGTACACCGCTATTACAAGGCTAATACAGCGGCGGCAAAAACGGGCGGCTTCCGCTCATGCTCAGCCAGCTTCCTGTAGCAACCCCTTTTTTTTTCTTCAGTTTTCCCATTTGTCCCCCCATCCCTCCTGCCCCGGCACTCATTAACAGGTCTCCCCCCCTCCCCAAAAAGAAAGAGAGAAAAAAGAAAAAAAGAGAACCCCTTAGGTCAGGGCGGCCCGGCGCCCAGGACCCAGACCTCGACGCCGAGGAGGCCGAACTTGTCGCCCTCGTCGCTCAGTGGCTCGTTGCCAAAGGTCAGGCTCGTGGAGCTGAGGCCCTTCTCGAGGGAGCCGTCCAGCCAGAGGCCGTAGCGGCCGTCGCCGCCGCCGACGCTGAGGAAGTGCGCCTCGCAGAACATGTAGTAGTCGTTGACGCCGCTGTAGGGGAAGGCCTTGAAGCGGATGGAGGGGGACGGTGGCGGGTGCGGGTGCGGCGGGTCAAGGAGTTGTAGGTGGCCGTTGGAGGTGGGCGGCTTAGAGAGGTGTTGTGAGGAGGAGGAGGAGGAGGATGAAGACGGTGCTATTGATGACGGTTGGTTGTGCGTTTGGGCGGTGGGGGACGCTATCGTGGTTGTGCGCGTGAGGTTGGTTGTGTCTGCTGATGGGGGCGGAGGGAGAGAGGTGGCGATGGAGGCCCGCCAGAGGAAGCATTCGCCTGTGCCGAAATAACTGGGCGCCGGGTGTGGGAAGTCGGAGAGGTAGGCGCCGAAGATCTAAGTCAAGAGGAGGAAAGTCCCGTGTTAGCTTGATCCGTACACTGATATGAGGTTTCCGTTGTTGTGCGCGGGAAGATCGCTTACCCCTCCTTCACAGTCCTTCGCAACTAATACGAAGCCTACTCTCTTTCCTTCGTACTTCCTACACTTCTCGTACAGGGTTGATAGGCTGGCGCCGTCTTGATCAAGGCTATACACCAGGTTCCACTCGTCGACGATGGTCAGCCTGGCGGGCACCATGATTCTGATCTCCTCTGCGATGGCCGTGGTGAGCAACCTCGCACCGGGAGGCGTGTCGTCCCTGAAGCCGTGCAGCGAGAGCGGCTCGAGGGGAGGCAGGCGCATCGGGGAGGCGGTCCGGTGAGACTGGGGCGGGGTGTAAACCCCGTCAATGCCGTCATTCGCGCCCATGGGGTATGTGTGGGAATGGTGGAAGGAGGATTCGAGGTGAGGCGAGGTGGGTTCTGGTGACGAGCCCGTTGCCATCTCGGACGAGAAGCGTCGAACCAATCCTCCCCAGAGGTTGGAGACCGAGGAGGAGAGAAAGGCCGACGAGCTCGCGGAGGTGCCAGTGGGGGTTACGACACCGGAAGAAAG
The DNA here is from genome assembly GCF_030411735.1 of Phialemonium atrogriseum. Classification (NCBI taxonomy): domain Eukaryota; kingdom Fungi; phylum Ascomycota; class Sordariomycetes; order Cephalothecales; family Cephalothecaceae; genus Phialemonium; species Phialemonium atrogriseum. The sequence continues at coordinate 99,904 of NW_026848152.1, forward strand.
GGCGGGAGAGGCGGACCCGGTGCTACGAGAAGATTGAGATGGTTGTGAATTGTAGCAGCTCATCTTAGACGGCAGGATGTGGTGTTGATGTTGGCTGAGCTAAGGAAAAGTAGTGTTGAATTTTGATGGACGAGGAATGACGACAGTGTGGGCTACAACTTGCAGCTTTATGCCCTTAGGTTGTAGGGGTAATTATAAAACCTCGCTAACTTGGTTCTAAAGACATGTGTGTGATCCGACGAGGGCGGAAAAGACAGGAAAGAGGCAACAGGTGCCGTGGAGGAATCAACAAAACGTACGGCCCAGGCAAAGCAACAAGCCCTGATGGCGACGTGATGTCTATTGGGCTCGGCGAAGCTTGGCGCTTTGGTGTTCGCTAGCATCCCAAAATGCAGTGCATGGCCCCTCCGTGGCGTGCGTCCGGTTAGGCATGGACGTCATGCGGTGGTCCGTGTGTGGCTTAGTACCCTTGTATCGCCGCCAATAGCCATTCCAGCGTCGTTGCCAGCCTGACAGGCGCCTTCCTTGGTGCCTTCCAAGCGTCGCAAACGGGGCAAATAGTGACCAAAAATTAACAAGTCAACGCCTAAGATACTCGGCGATGCCGTTCCAGACTCCCTCCGGGCTTGGCTTGCTCGCGCAGACGTCAGGCTCGAACCGGAATGTGCTCTTCAAGTATTTACTTGTCGTCGGTCCAATGGTTGCGATGAAGGTCCTTCGAGGCGAGGTCTTGGCCTTCGCCATGCCGGTTCCCTCGTCCAGCAAACCCAGTGCTGCCATCATGGCCGCGCAGCCAGTGGGCGAGAAGACCACCACCCACCTCGCATCGCGGTCCTCGGTCGCATCGAGAACAGCGGCGAAGTCGTCCATGAACGACTCCATCACCCCTGTTTTGTAGACTACGAGCTCGTCCACCTGGATCCTCAGGTTCTGCGGCAGCCTATCGTCCATCAGAATCCTCGGGATGCTGTTGCTCCTTTGCTCCCCGACTAGGAACAACAAGGACGGCTTTTCTGGCCGGTCCCGGTACCATTCACTGTAATGTTCCAGTATGTATTGGCCCAATTCCTCACCGGTTCCTGTGTGCCCACCGAAGGTTTGCAGCGGATGGTCCTGAGAGATGGCCCCGAGTGCTCTGGAGGTCGCAGGACCGACGCTGTAGACCGGGACATCTTGCAGGTGTGGCCAGCCTTGATCGTCTGGTTATCTCGAGGGGCAAATTAGCAAATTGAGTATTAACCTAGGGGGGGCGTTCCACTGAGAGGGGGCGGACCTCTGCCGTCCTCGACGAGCTTGGCAAATGCCTCGACAGCTCGCTGAGACGTGAATATGAGGCCGCCGTAGGAGCTTCCGATGCCCGTCCCTATCCTTCTGTCTCGTAGCAGGCTTCTAACACGGGCAATGGCTTCTGATTCAAAATGGTGCTTAAGAACAGGCACAAACCTAGGCTCAAAGGTGAGCCCATCTTGTGGCGTCGAAAAGAGCTGCTCGTAGGCGTCGGTAGGTGTCGATCTTGTTTTCAGGAGGAATATGGGAGTCCCCCCTGAGGGGGGTTGAGCCTCGGAAGAAGACATGGATCGCGATGTTGACGAGACTAGATGTCACAGCCTGCTTGGATTGAGAATATGCTATACGAAGTATGGACTCTCTAAACACTTCCCTACAAGTAGTGGAAGACTAGACCCAAGAATCGCGGGTTGCTTGGCGGCCCCGCCATGCCACTCGCGCTCAATCTTTATCGATAAGACACTGCGGCCGAGGTCGCCGAGTGCTTTTAAAGCAGCCCATTGAGTCCTCACACCATTCTCGTCTGTCGGGCCTCGCATCGCCCAGGCAAATTCCAGATCAAGAAAATCTGTTTCTTAGAGAGAAGGCTAAAATCCGGCCCGAGAAACGGTCATGGCCGAAGACACGAGGGAATCCAAGCCGAACGACCCTGTTCCTGCGGATTCTGCGGCCGGCAACGCGGGTGCGACGGAGCCTCCGAAGAAGCTCCCCAAAGGCATGGTTCTAGGGAAAGATGGGAAGCCGTAAGTATAGCTACACCCCTGCTGGAACCCTCTCTGCGCGTGCGCCCTGTTCCCGACTATTGTCCTAATCATCACGAGACCCGCAGCTGCCGCTCCTGCTCGTCGATCGATGCATTCACTTCCCAGATGAAATCGCCCCGCATGGCGCGGAAGCCGGCACCTCTGAACGACTGCCCTGCCGACGTCGAGACCCTCGGGCGAAGCACCTGGACCCTCCTCCACACTATCGCTGCCACCTATCCCACGACTCCGACTGTGTCAGAGCAGTCGGACCTGACGAACTTCATGAAGCTCTTCTCGAAGCTGTACCCTTGCTGGGTGTGCGCCGAGGACTTCCAGCAGTACATCAAGAAGGACGAGATTCGCGCGGCCAGCAGGCAAGACTTTGGCCTCTGGCTTTGCGGGGCGCACAACGAGGTCAACAAGAAGCTCGGGAAGCCCATCTTCGATTGTGCCAAATGGGAGGAGCGGTGGAGGACGGGTTGGAAGGACGGCCGTTGCGACTAATGCACGCCGTGTCCGAGCCGGAAACTTTTTACTCTCCGCTCCTATATCGCCTTGACCTTTTTGACTGTATAATACGGTTTATGTACTGTACAGTACAGCCTGGTAGGACATTCGAGTGCGGGCGCACTGCTGCCGCTGCTGCCAGAGCGAAAAGCATTGGTCCAGCGTTTTCCCTTTTCTTTTGTCGAGCACGTTTAGACATGGTTGGGCGCAGCGATCCAGCGGCATCTCTACTCTTGTATTCTTGGTTAGGTACTCCGTGTCGCTTGTACGATCTCGTGTTCAAATAGAGAGATTTGGGAGCCAACTTCTCGGAGTTGGCTCGGAAATCTGCACCAGTCCGGGGGGGTTGAGAGCTGAGTAAGAGCGTGATACCATCATCATGGATCATACCACCCGCGCATACCTACCTACACTACTACATAGTATGATCATGATAAAATGTGGGGCACTCCGTCCACATCAGGTAACTATGCGTATCAGTCCATATGAGGGACTTGAAAGTAAAAAAGGCTGGACCGTCCGGTCGTATTGTAGACTGGGCTATTCATGACATCACAGCTCGTAATAGTGGAAGCTCTCTAGCTCTCTGTTATATATATTTACGTCGTGTCTGTTGGGATCCTGCCACCCGACTGTTCCACAGAGCTCTCGTTACCTTTCTTATACCCCTCTATAGCTATTACAAGTGTTACCATATCGCATTATGGCTTCAGATATCCGAACGGAGAGGCTCAAGCAACCGGTGGATGTGGCCGAGTACCTCTTCACCAGGCTGCATCAGGTCGGTGTTCGATCGGTCCACGGTGTTCCGGGGGACTACAACTTGGTTGCTCTCGATTATCTCCCTAAAGCCAACCTCAAGTGGGTTGGCAGTGTCAATGAGCTCAATTCTGGCAAGTCTGCCCTAACCCCATAATGATTGAATCTCTCTTGCTCTCTCTAACGGGGACCACGCAGCGTACGCGGCTGATGGATATGCCCGAGTCAAGGGGATCTCGGCTCTGATCACCACATTCGGCGTTGGGGAACTGTCTGCCATCAATGGCATTGCGGGTGCTTTTTCGGAGCACATCCCCGTCGTCAATATCGTCGGCTGCCCATCAACCATCTCACAGCGTGACGGTATGCTGTTGCACCATACACTGGGCAACGGGGATTTCAAGGTGTTCGCCAACATGCACGCCGAGATTTCGTGCGAGATGGCGAAACTCAACAACCCCAGCGAGATCGCCGACCAGATCGACCACACCCTACGTCAGTGCTATATCCGAAGCAGGCCGGTCTATATCTTGCTCCCAACGGACATGGTCCAGAAGAAGATCGAGGGCGAGCGGCTCAAGAAACCGATTGATCTCTCGGAGCCGAAGAACGAAGAAGATCGGGAAAACTACGTTGTCGACGTGGTCCTCAAGTATTTGCACGCCGCCAAGAAGCCCATCATCCTCGTCGATGGCTGTGCCATCCGCCACAGGGTACTCGACGAGGTTCATGACCTCATAGAGAAGACAAAACTGCCAGTATTTGTCGCGCCCATGGGCAAGGGGGCCGTCAACGAGCACCACCCAAGCTACGGCGGCGTGTATGCCGGGACTGCCTCCCTCCCCGAGGTGACGGAGGCAGTCGAGTCGGCCGACCTTATCCTGTCCATCGGCGCGCTGAAGAGCGACTTCAATACGGCCGGCTTCTCATACCGGACACGGCAGTTGAACACCATCGACTTCCACAGCACGCACTGCGTCGCTCGGTACTCCGAGTATCCCGGTGTAACCATGAAAGGAGTACTCCGTAAAGTTGTTGACCGTGTCGACGTGAAGAAGCTCTCAGCCAAACCCGGGCCGGTGGTCGCCAACGACGTTGCAAGCAACAAAGATGCCTCTCCAACCATTACCCAGGCTTGGTTCTGGCCACGTATAGGGGAGTATCTCCGCGAGAACGACATCGTCGTGACCGAAACAGGGACATCCAACTTTGGCATATGGGGCACGAAATTCCCGCCAGGAACAACGGCCCTGAGCCAGGTCCTCTGGGGAAGCATTGGCTGGTCCGTGGGAGCCTGTCAAGGGGCAGCACTTGGGGCAAGAGACGCAGGTGGTGACCGGCGGACGATCCTCTTCGTCGGCGACGGATCCTTCCAATTGACCGTCCAAGAGGTCAGCACCATGATAAGGCATGGCCTGAAAATTACCATGTAAGGCAGCCCGACCCAGCCCAGTCCCTACCCTTTTTTGCCGGCCGCGATTGCCCTTTGGATCAGCTAACTCACACCCGTCACAGCTTCTTGATCTGCAATGAAGGCTTTACCATCGAGCGCTGTATCCACGGCGAGAATGCCGCATATAACGACATCGTGGAATGGAAATGGACGGAGATCCCGACCGTCTTTGGGGCGAGTGACAAGCAGGCTAAGAGATACAAGGTCAACACGAAAGACGAGCTGGAGAAGCTGCTCACGGATAAGGAGTTCAATGCCGCGAACCAGTTGCAGTTCGTTGAGCTGCACATGCGCAAGCATGACGCGCCTAGAGCACTGGTACTGACGGCAGGGGCCAGCGCAAAGGCTAATGCGAAGGAGTAAGAGGAAGGGCTGGCATGCTGGTGGCGGATAGGAATAACTTTAATGGCGTGCAGTTGTTATTTTCCGGCTATTGGTAGAGATATAGGAAAAGAGTCCGCTTAGACTGATGATCACCTGGTATTTAATCGACTTCCCATGTTGTCTCTGGGTAAACTTTGAAGGTGCCGCCTATGATTCGGAACCTCGGCCAATGGCGAATAACACGTGACCTGGCACTGGCTTGCAAAGCTCGGGGCAGATTGAGGTTGTGGTCAACTTGCGTAGTAAACGAAGGGGGAAAGGGACACCAGCCTCGAGTCAAACATTTGTTGGCGACTTCCGACCCAACAGCTCACTTCTTTTCCTGGCGAAAATACAGGAGTGTAAACATAATGGGTGGGCAAAACAAGAGAAAGGATGCACCTACGGGGGGCACTGACCGCCAAGGCAAAAAGAAAAAGGTATGAGGACCCTCGTGGATAACTCTCATATGATCGAGGTTGTCTCGGCATGAGGAACCCCCTGTTTTCCGCTGCCAGTCTGCTGGCAAAACCAAAACAAATCATGAGTGAGCAAGTCGCCACCATATTGATCCCAAAAGGGAGCGAAGGGGGTCACCAGTTGTACGAGTTCGCTAACACGTTACCGAAGCATGGGAATGAGGGCAAGTGGAAGACTCCACACCAACAGACCAAGGGCTCCACGCCCCAAAGCAACGGCGTCGTCGCACCAGGAGACGTCGGGGTCTGGGTGACCTGCGCCAGGAATCAGGAATGGAAGGCTGCCCGAGAAGTGACAGATCTGTTCGGAGAGGTAATCAGGCAGCCCCCCTGTGGACGCCAATCCGGTGGGATACGATCGTGATAGGTTCGCTGACAGGAAGAGGACAGTATGCCGAGATAATGTATGGCGTGAAGCAAGACGCGGACGAGGTGGAGCAGAGCGGAGAGGAGGACATCGAGGCCGCGGTGCAGAGAGAGCTCGATTCAATCAAGGCTGAACGCGGAGACAGCGCCACTCGCTTGTTTACGCCAGTCAAGTTGAACGTCGACTGCCTGCTGTTCATCAAGACAAAGCCACCCGTTGAGCCGGTGGCCTTCGTCAAGCGAATATGCGAGGATGCAAGTGGCTCAAAAAATATGAAGAGTCGCTACGTCAATAGATTGACGCCCGTGGCCGAGTCCGGAAAGGCGACCGAGCAGGGGCTGCTGGGTGTTGCCCGCAAGGTGCTATCCCCGTGGTTCGATTTGAGCGGGAAGAAGGCAGGATCGGAGCCAACAACCGCTGAGCCCCATAAGTCGGATGAGGAAAGCAAATCAGCTGCGGAGCAGCCGGCAGAAGGGTCTGACGAGGCGTCGAAAGATGGCGAAGGCCCAGGGGACAAGTCCGCCGGAGACCCAGTCCAAGACGTTGGTGGTGTCGAAGTGGCCCAGTCATACTCGGTAAGGGCCCTGAAGCTTCGGGTCCCGTTTAGTTGCTCACTACAGAAACAGTTTGCCATCCGCCCAAGCGTCCGAAGCAACAGCGCGCTAAAGCGGGATATTGTTATTAACCAAATTGCCGCCTTGATAAACAACGAGCGGCACAAGGTAAACTTGAAGGCGCCTGATAAGGTGATACTGGTCGATGTCTATCAGGTAACGTTGCAAAAGCTCGAACCAGGCCCGTATTCGCTCCTGAGAGTTGGATCACTGACAGAGACGCAGAATGTCTGTGGTATGAGTGTTGTCGACGGGGACTGGGAGGATTTGAAAAGGTACAACCTGAGCGAGCTCTACACCCTCGGTAGCAAGTAAGGAAACTCAGAGACCATGTACCCTCGTCGGGCTGATACTCGTGGGCCCATGGACTGATGCACAGAATCCACCATTTCTTCCAGGTGTTGAGCCAGGGAGGTGGAATGTTCTCGCCGAAGGGAGCCAGAGACATGACTACGGTTACAGAGTCGGGTTCTTTGCCATTCCAGATAACGAGAGCCGACGCTTCAGCAGGAGTCAGGCAGCAATCATGTTCAGGGCTAGGTATATATCCGGCCTAGCGATTGGTATTTGGCTATGCGAGAGTCCCTTGCCTGTGATGGTGCTTTTGGAGAGGACTGTCCCTGCAGCATCGCTAGCAGCAGCCGAAGCCCACAAGCGACGCTGCGGACCGAGGGAGGTAGTAGGCTGGGAGGGAGGAACCTATTTTGGAACCAGTCCGTCCTAATAACGCAAACGCGAGGACAAAGGGCTGAAGGCCAGTATGGTTTTGTGCCCATCCACTGCACACACCTACTTACTACATCTACGCCTACCAACACTACCTACGTTGCCCTTACACTTACTTACATACACACGCACGTGTACGAAAGTAGCATATCGAAGCTGATTTTAACTTCTTGTCAAGCATGAAGCGCTAAGCCCTATTGCGACAATTTTGACGAGCCTTTTTCTTCCAAGAGTGGCCCTGGACGAATAATGCGTAAGCCTCTGAAAATGGTAATTTTGCACGGAACGGTCCTCGGGGTTTGAAGCCGAATCCTGCGGGTCATTGTCGACCGACCGGCACAGTTGAATGGGCCTTGGAAGGCGGCAATTAGCAGGGAGTTCACAGAGTCCAACTGGAGATGCAGAAAGTCGATTGTTACCATGGAAAGTCCAAGGCATTATTAGGCTACGGTGGGCACGTATTTATCCCGTCCTGCAATACTGCAATACTATGTACTGCAACGCCATGCGGTCAGCCCCAATCTGCTTTACGTTGTAGGACCTGACCGTGCTCCGACCGAAGCAGTCGTTCTCTCGGTAACGTTCGTTACCTTATGCCCCTCGTCAATTGGTGCGACTGAACTGGGGGAAGCTTGCCCATGATGTCAGTCCCGTTCCGGTGGGTTCTTCGCTAAGGCTGGCCAATCAGCGGGGTTCCACCTCGCTTGCCCTTGCACTCGGATGAACTCCTGCTTTTCTCCCCTTGGCCCAGGTAGGCAGGTGATAAGCAGGAGTCCAGACCCGATATTCCCTTGACCACCCCTACGCACTCCCTTCCGGAACCCTTTTGGCAATGCTCACAGCCTCACACTAGCGTGACCTAAACCTCAAACTTAAGATACCCGGGCCGGCATTTCGTCCACGATGGTACAGTGTAACGGGACAGTATCCGTACTTTGTCTGTTCGTTTGTTAGTGTACGACGTACTCTAGTTCATAAGAGCATGCATGGGTCCCTGTCGAGAGCCGGAGACCGGAACTTTTGAAGAAAGAAACGGCAACGATTGAAACATGCCATGGGACAGTCTCTCTGGGTTGGTCATTCTCTATTTTGAAGTGCTCTTTGCGTTGTGGAGTTGGGCTGCTGAGGAATTAGAAGCTATATCCTGTATTGTGTACCATGGGTGCCTTCTAAACTTTTGAGACTCGCGCACACGCGCCGCCGTGAAAAGAGTCACAAGTTAGGTGGATGAAGCTTCTCTAACGTATATCGTCCATAGCGTGTCGTGTTGCGTAATGAGCGCATGGGTTACCTAAACGCATGTAAGCCTTCCAGTGTAGCATACTACGTACAGCGTACCTAGTTGTGGACCCCGTGGTTCGTCTCTTTATGACTCTTCGCTTATACATATGGAGGTGACCACGCTCATCCTTGCTCCTCGCTTCTTGTCACGCCTCATTCGTCGTCCAAGCCGGGCCCGACCGAATACCATGATTAGCATAGTAGTGTATTCCGTACTGTCTCATCGTATCTGCTACTCTCGGCTAGCTATCCGATGCTGTTCGCTACTTCGTCTGCTGCTTCTTCCTACCTGCATGACGGGCGTCCAATACACTAGTTGGCCCAGCTTACCAGGTCCGCGCCCTAGCCGTTATTACCTCGTTCTCAAGCCTTTCTCGAAGCCACACGGTGCTGCAGATATACAACTAACCCTACCTACGTGACTGGGAAGACCCTCTGCGGCTCATCAGATCCCCCGCCGAGCCACCCGGTCCCCTTGATCTCGCGCGGCCCTTCCCCCGAGTTGATGCAGGCCAAGCCTTTCGTTGGATACACCCTCCTCCCCCGTCCTTCGCGCCACGCCCTGTCCCATATCTTCCACCGGAAATCAAGCTTGCCAATTCGCCGTCTTGTAGGCGAGTGCTGTCCCCCATCAAGAAACTACGACCCAATTATGGCTGGTGCAGTTGGTCGTTCGCTGGCTTGTTTCTTCGCTTTGCCAGACTCAGGCCCTCATCGTCTGCCCCTGGGGCGACCACCTTCTCCCGTATCCAAACACGCCGTTCCTTGGACACCAAGGTCGTGCAAACTTGCCTCGTCCCACCTCGATTAAGCAGGGTGTGTGTTCTTGTACTCAGTGTCTTGTCCAACTCTGGCGTGCCTGCCCGCTTGACGACATCTGCTCCCTCGCCCCATGTGCCAGCCAACCCTCGAGCCGTCTGTTATGGCTATTCTGAAGGCAGCCGAGCTCCATGTTACCACCGACGAGCTCGAACCCGTGCCTTCTCCCCGGCACCAGCGGAGATATCAAGTCAGAGTCCCTGATGGCAGGGCCCTGGAGTTGGTTCTGCCACCCTCCTCCATGGCGAGACTCCTCAGGTCAGAGCAGTCCCTGATCAACTCCGAGGCTGCCGTGGTGCGGTGGATTCGCGAGCTCGTTTCTCACGAGACTTCCCGCGGCCAGAGACCGTCCACGAAGGAGGCGGCCGTCACTTCGCCGAGTAGCGTGATAAGTTACGATGATGCTTCCCCTGTCTCCGAGGAACCCGAGTTGCCCGACCTCCTTCCGAAGCTGGTCCATCATTGTGCGGCTCCCAAGGAGTTCGGCATCCCTTACAGCATCTTCCAACGCAACCGCGGCACCGCCATTTCTGCTCTCCCCGGAGGCCTTACCGAGAAGGAACGCAGCCACGTCGACTTCCAAAGGGGAAGGCTGACCCGTAGGCTCTCAGACATGAGGTCTCCGTCCGGCCGGTTCGGTCTCGCCGCCAGCGTGCTCTCCGAGGGTCCTTCGCCCAGACGGTCTGATGGAAGCCAGAGCCCACCCGGCCCGGGAGGTACTCGAACATGGTCGGCTGCCTTCCACTCCATGCTCGAGGGCATTCTTCGTGACGGAGAGGACATGGCGGTAACGATCTCGTACTCCGCGATTCGAAGGCACTTCAAGCGGCTGCGCTACCTGCTTGACTCGGTTATGGTACCGCGACTGGTTATCATTGACGGAGCAGACCATTCCAACGTGCTGGTCACATGGACGGAGGGGAGGAGCGACGATACCCGAAGCGGGAAACAGCGCCGCAAGACTGAGGACACTAATCCGGAACGAGACTTCACTGGCGGAGGTGGTTCCTCCACCACGCGGAAGCTGAGTGACGAGGACGTCGACGACGGCAAAAGGGGAGATGGGAAAAAGCAGGACGACGGCGATGAAGAGAAGGCAGATGATGAGAAATACGGAGAAGGTGATTATAAAGGCATGGGGACTACTAAGAAACAAACTATCCGGGTTACCGGCCTTCGCGACTGGAGCAACTGTGTTTTCGGAGATCCCCTGTTTGCGACGGCGTTCAGCGATGACCCCTCCGATGCCTTCCTTCGAGGCTTTTACGGCTCGGACCAGCCTGCCGTCGAGTCACCCAACCGGTGCGAGGACGACGACGTTCCTATTGGAGACGAGCCCAATTCCCACATTCGGTTGCTGCTGTACCAGGCGTACCACGCTATTGTGTCCATTGTCAGGGAGTTCTACGGCCAGAGAACCGAGAGGAGCAGGATGGAGCTTGCCGCGAGGAAGAAGTTAACCGAGACCTTGGCCCAGCTAGACGGGGTGGACGACGAACCGAAAAGAAGACACCGACGGCCCAGCGGGGAGATGTCGCCGGCCAAAAAGGTCAGGCAGAGTCCAGATGTTGGCCCTTAGGGGGTGTTGGTTGACACGGGGGCGTACATGGGTGGTTGGCTTCATGGCTAGTTTTGACGACTCATGTATGTATGTTTAGGGAATCATGAATGGGGTTTACCAGTAGAAACCCCGCGGATAGATACCATTACTTTTTGATGACACGGAACGACGAGCGCCTAACTCCTAACTTTTTTTGGGGTCGTCGTCGTCCTCCTCATCTGCTTCATCACGTGGAAGTCGCATTCCCATCATGCTCAGGAGGTTTCCCGCGGGACCGGCCATCCCGGCCTGGCCCTTGAAGCTCTCCAGCAGATTCTTGGCCAAATTGTAGTCCAGGTCGACTGCTTCATCCCCGCTTGCCTCGTCTTCTTCCTCGGCCACGCCGGTTTGCGGCTGCGCTCGGGAGGGCTGGTCATTGAGGGCGGCAGGCTTCTTCGGCTTCGGATCCAAGTCCAAAGCACCATGTTGGTTTAGCTCGGACTCCATCTGCGCCATGAGTTGCCTAATCTCTTCATCCTCGTCATCGACTTCGCGACCGGCTTCTGGGGGTTTGGTCTCGGTAGCTTTCTCTTTACCCTTCTGTGACCTCTCGCCGTCCGGGGGAAGCCCCATCATCTCCCGCATCATGTTGGCGAACTGCTCCTCGTCAAAGCTGACCTCCTTGTCTTCGTCCTCGCTATCTTCCTCTTCCTCGTCATCGTCATCGTCGTCTTCATCATCATCTTGGTCCATCTCGTCAATTTCGGCCCCTTCAACGCCAGCCTGCTCGTCGTTAAGAAAAGCCTCGAATCTCGAAACTATCTTCCTCAGGTCAGCCTCAGTGCCAGCATCACCAAAGCTGGGCTGGGCATCCGGTTGCAGTTCCCCGCCACGTTTGCCCTCCAGTTCCCGCTCGAAATCCTCGAAGTTGATGTCTAGCCAGGAGTCGTCGTCCTCTCGATCGACGTCTTTCCAGGCATGCATGTCCGCGTCAGTCGGCAGCACCGAGTCGCCGTCGTCCTCGAGATCTTCAAGGACAAGTGCCACCTCCCGCGCAACGCGATTGTTACTCTTGTGCGCGATTCTTGCGAGCATTTCGAAGCCGCATGTCACCTTCATGCCCATCTCCAGCTGGGACAACCTCTTCCGAGCCTCCTCGGAGCCATCGGCCGCATCGGTCTCGGCCGACCGTATCAGCGACGTCCACACGGGCGGCGGCTCGAACCGTTGAGACCTTAACTGCGCAAAGAGCACTTTAGTGAAGCGGACGCTTACTGTGACGAAGTCGGCTGGCGGGAACACGAGAGACGGGGAGCCCGAAACAAGGGGCTTCAGTGCCAGGGGGTCGCGAAGGTAAAAGGCTTCGGTAGCTGGCGCAATGGACTTCGGGCGATCATGTAAGATGTACGCCAACTTCCTGGGAATCGTCACCCGCGAATGGTGAAGCGAGCCCGCAATTTGGCGAGGATACTTCTCCAGGCGGTAGAAAGCTTCGGCTTCAATGAAGGTTGAGTGTATTGGGCAGTCGGGCTTCGATTCTATAGTCCTGATCGCTTCTGGTAACGACAACGACTTGCTGCTGGACCCCGCGTCGTCCCCGACAGGGATGATGCGCAGCTTGCCATCGTGGATCCAAACCCGGTTGCTGTCGATCTCGGGATTAAGCCATTTGGGCAAGACATTGGCAGCCTCAACCAGGAGAAATTCCCCGTCATTATCAGAGACGCGAATCCATAGATCGTTAAAGGATCTGGAGAGCTCTCGGAGTAAGTGGACAATCAGCCACTCGTCCTCGACGCAGTCGCCGTAGTCAGTCGTTCCATGCAAGTACAACAAACCTGAACCTTTGGTTAGCAAATATCCTAATATCCTAATAACCTGTCTGTTGCTTTGAGTTCGAGGCTACCTTTGTCGGTTTTGGTTTGCAAAGAAAACGCCTCTCGCTGCCAGATGTAGTCTCTTGTAAGCTCATCCGACAAGCGCACAGCTTCCTTCCGTACGGCCTCGAGTCTGAAAAGTGTTTTCCGAGCGTCCGTCTCGTCCGTCTTAGGGATACTTCCGAGTATGAAGAGCATATAATCGACACAGTTCTCCGGCAGCTGCCTCTGAAAGCCGTCAAAGCCATCGTCCCCGGGCCTGAGCTCTTCCTTGTCTTCATCCATTACCGAAATGTTGATCGAAGTTGCCACTGCCGCACTCTAGACCCGTCTCGTGCCCTTTTAGCTTTCAATTTCTTCAAGACGACTTCGTCAGGGCATGGAACTGATGGGAGTGGCAAGCCTGATCCGCTAACTCAATATCTACGTGGAATATTTTGATACATCCATATCCATATAGAAATCTAGGTAATTATCAAGCAGTGAGGCTGAGATCGTTCTATCGGGGTTTCTTTGTCGTAACTGCCTAGTGTGGCACGCCCCACTCTCCCTGACGTAAACGGCAAGTCCAACTGGAAGCTTTGAGCATATAGTGGTCCTTAAGGTGCCAAATGACACTTTCAGTAGCGTGTTTCTCCACCATCGCGCCTCCCAAATCGCGTTGGATGTTTTGCGCGTTTCGTTTGTTCTGCGACTTACACCAGACCACCAGCCCACCAAACAGACCACAACACCGCAACCAGGAACGCGGATTCCCGACCAAATCGCCCTACTAAGCGCCAGATAGGTAACCAAGATGCCTGGCCGAACAGTCAGCAATCTTGGAGCAGGGCCGTCAAGGAAGAGGCCTCGTCGCGTTACTGATGCTGATGGGGAAGGAGTCGACGAGGAGATCGTCCATGTGCAACAGGCGAGCTCTGGCTTGCGTCACGATGCCGTATGTAGCTCTCATTTCTCGTTCTTCTCTCGTGCCAGCATTGTTTTGCTAATGTGCTTCGCCAGCGTAAACGGGCGCGCACGTCCACGGCTGCCTCCAGTAAAGACCTCGAAGAAGCCCTGCGAGAAACGACACCAGTTTCCTCATCGGAGAGCGACGATGATATCCCGATGGAAGACGACGAAATACCCGAACATGGGGGTTCGCCATCCAAGACACAATACGACGAGCTCAGAGACAACGACTTCAAGCATCTCGAGCACGAAGCAGCCGACGATCAGCGTGCCACTCAGAAGATTCGCTTCCGGCCAAACAGGCTCGGGGACAACGCCGTGTCAGATAACGGCATCATCGAGAGCATCACCTGCATCAACTTCATGTGCCATGAGCGCCTGCACTGCGAGCTCGGGCCCCTGCTGAACTTTATCGTCGGAGAGAACGGTAGCGGCAAGAGTGCCATCCTCACGGCCATCACTCTCTGCCTCGGCGGGAAGGCAAGCTCGACCAACCGTGGTGGCAGCCTAAAGAGTTTCGTCAAGGAAGGGCGGGATCGCGCCATCTTGAGTGTCAAGATTAAGAACCAGGGAGTGGACGGATACAAACAGGACGTCTATGGCGATTCCATCATTGTCGAACGCTATTTCTCCCGGGCTAGCGGCAGCGGGTTCAAGATCAAGAGCGCAACAGGCCAGATCATCTCGACCAAGAAGCAGGAGGTTGACGAAATCTCGGAGTACTACTGCCTGCAGGTGGACAACCCCCTGAACGTTCTCTCCCAGGATAATGCCAGGCAGTTCCTCAACGCTGCGTCTGCATCCCAGAAGTACAAGTTCTTCATCGAAGGCGTGCAACTCGAGCAACTAGACAGGGACTACCGCCTCGTCTCTGAGTATCTGGAGTCGAGCGAGGAGAAGGTCCCTCTTCAGGAAGAGAGAGTCGAGCTGGCAAAGAAGGACTGGGAGAAGGCCAAACGCCTCTCAGAGACGGTCCAGAACCAGCAAAATGCCCGCCGACGTTTCCGTCTCCTGACAAGCCAGTTGGCCTGGTCCCAGGTCTCGGACGAGGAGAAACGCCTTGCGGAGCGCGACCAGAACATACTGGAAATTGATGCCAAGGTTGCCGACACCGAGAGGGCCATTGAAGGGAAGGCCCAACTCTTGGCGCAAGAGGACGAAACGATTGCTCGCGCCCAGGCAGCTGCTGTCGAAGCCCAGGAGGACGAAGGCCTGTACCAGTCACAGGTGGATGCGGCCGACGAGGAGTTCCAGGCGGCGAAGAAGATGCTTGAGCAGTTACACACCGATGAGCGAAGTGCCCACTCCGAGCTGAAGACCGCCGCCAACAAAGTTCAGGACCTGGAGCAGAAGATCGAGGTAGAGCAGCAGCGCCTGGAGAATTCTAATGGCGATGCCCTTACCCGCAAGAGAGAGGACCTTGCGAACGCGAAGGAAAGGGAGGAGGCGATCAACCGGGAGATTGCGGACAACAGACAGTTGCTGCCGACGCTGGAGGGAAAGCACAAAGAAGCCAAGCGAAGCGTGGCTGAGATAACTCAATCCGTGGAACGCAAGCGAGACGAGATATCGAACGTGGAAAGCAAGATCCATCGTTTTCGGCAGGGCCAGGGGTCGAAATACGATGCGTACGAACCCCGCGTCCCCAATCTACTCTCCATGATTGCTGCGGATAACAGCTTCGAGAACAAACCCGTTGGACCACTTGGCACTCACATTCAACTACTCAATCCCATCTGGTCATCGATCCTGGAGCAGACGATTGGGGCGAACCTCAACGCCTTCATCGTAACGAGCCGGCACGACCACAAAATTCTGCAGGCCATGATGAATCGTGCGGGCGTCAGGAATTGCCCTATTCTCATTGGCAATCGTCACACTCTCAACACCGATGGAAAGGAACCAGACCCTTCATTCGACACCATCCTCCGAGTCTTGAAGTTCGATAATCAGCTGGTGCGGGACCAGATGATCATCAACAATGCCATCGAGCAAGTCATTCTGATCGCCGACAGGATCAAGGCTGAGGATGTCATGTTCAGTGGGCCTGCACCAAGAAACGTCATGGCGTGCTTGTCTCTTCATGATGGCAAGCGTGGCGAAGGCCTCCGGCTCACCAACAAGGGCGGCAGTAATTACGGGACGACTACCGTGACGCCAAACCCCAATTTGCGGCCCCGTATGAAGACGGACTCGGACTCCCAGCTTTCGATCCTGAAGGAAACGTTGGAGCAACTGGGGAACGAACTTCGGGAACTTGAAACGCAAAAGCGCCGATTGCAGCAAGATGCGCATCGGTGTCAATTAGATATCACCCAGCATGGACAGAAGAAGAAGACTCTGGAGCACAACCTTAGAAAGGCCCAGGTTGAGATCGAGACTATCGAGGTCGAGCTGGACGGCTTCGACGGCGTTGATGGCCGATTGCAGGGCTTCCAAGAGCAGCTCGAGCAGGCCAAGAAGGATCAAGAACACCATGGAAGGCAGTACGGTGATCTTGTCGTCAAGAAGCAGAATCAGAATAAGGAAGTGGAGGCTAGCAAGGAAAAGCTGAGGGCGGAGCGGACTCAGAAAAAAGACTATGAAGCGCGAGTTGACAAGGCGATGAAGAAGGTCAACAGGTTGACTCAGCTGCGCGGCATCACCCTCACCGAGAAGAACGAAGCTCATGCCGAACTCGACATGCTCAAAGACGATAGGATACGTGCCGAAGACAAACGCAACCGGCAAGCCGCTCGGCTCGTCGAATTCATCCAGATGGCGGAACAGGTTTCACCGCAACGCGTGCATATCGCCGAGAATGAGACGTACCAGAGCGTCGAGAAGGCACACGCGGCGCTGAAGGTGCAGCTTGAGGCGGCGCAAAAGGAAAGAGGCATGACCGACGCTGAAGTTTACGATTACGCCGTCAAGACCAAGGCTGCCCATGATCAGATGCGGCACGACCTGAAGACGATCAAGGATGTGAACCAGAGCTTGAAAAACACGCTGACGAAGCGTCTACACAAGTGGCGAACATTCCAGCGCTACATCTCGGCGCACTCGCGCGCCAACTTCATTTACCTCCTGAGCGAGCGAGGATTCAGAGGCAAGCTCATGCTCGACCACAAGCAAAAGAGGCTCGCTATCCAGGTGGAGCCGGACAAGACGGAGAAGAGGGCTGCGGGCCGCAACACCAAGACACTGTCGGGCGGCGAGAAGTCGTTCTCATCCATATGCCTGCTTCTCTCGATCTGGGAGGCCATGGGATCGCCACTCCGCTGCCTGGACGAATTCGACGTCTTCATGGACAACGTCAACAGAGCGATCAGCACTAATATGCTGGTAAGTCTCGCCCAGATTACGCCTGCCTTGTATCTTGACCGCGGGTGCCGTTTCTGACATTTTGCAGATTTCCGCTGCCCGCCGTTCCGTCGGTCGACAGTATCTCCTAATCACCCCTAATGCCATCGAAGGCCGCGCCACGCTCGACCGGGATGTCAAAATCATTCGGTATGTAATTTCTATGCTTCCTTCTCTCCGAACCTAAGACAACTGCTAAACAGATTGCTTCTAGACTGACCGACCCCCGTCAACGAAGGCTGGTCGATCACTGATATACCGGCGGTACCGTTTGTTTGCTGTAGCTTGTTTGCTGTAGCTTGTCCATATTTCATGTTCGTCTATTGTTTAAATAGAGAGCTTCAAAGGCCTTGGGTGTTTGGAGCTAGGTTGATCTGGAAGAGGAGAGGCTTCGTCTATTTGGGACTCTACATCTCCTTCCCGAAGCCCCCCTCTAAGGCAGAGGAGAGGGCTTCTTGTTTATTAAGGATGGCTACGAAGCCGCGGTGACGACGATAGATGTCCTTGTCGACAAAATTATACCCGCTGGGAGATAGTCGCTCTATTCAATATACAGAATGCTGTAGTATACACTTATACAGGGTGGGGGCAGGGAATTCCCGTGTCCCCTTATCTATCTAACTGCAGCAAAACGCGGGTTCTGCTCTACCCAGCCAGCTGTTCTATACAGGCATGCCCTTGCTCCTCAACACATTAATGCCAGCGCTGGCGGTGAACCCCAACCACTGGCCGATGGACTTTACCGCGCCGCCAAGGTCGTTCGCCTCGCTAAACCGCCGCCGCAGGAACTCCCTCGTGTCCTGGAAGTCGGGGGACTGGTCGTTGGTCATGAACAGCTCGGAGGCAGTGTATATGGCGGACAGCGATGCCCGCTTAGTGTACCACGAGGGGTCCACGGCGACGTCGCCGGCCAGGAACCAGATCTCGTCCGCCAGCATGGCAAGCTCCTTCAGCGAGGCGGGGACGTAGCTCGGCTGCGCCATGATCGCTAGGGCCTGCGATTTGCGTTAGTCACAGTCCGAAAAACATCTCATCTAGCGAACCTCCCCCCCCTCTCTGCCAGCGCCTTGCTCACTTAAGCCTAACGCGAAAGGGGTGGGGAGGTCTTTCGGGGAAGAGTATCCAGGGCCACACATACCTCCTGCAACCTCCCAACAACCTCCCTATTTCCCAGCAGCCGCTCCCAAGCCAGCGCCTCGGCCCTCTCCGCCGTGGACAGCAGGGCGCGCGCCTCGGCGGGGGCGAAGATGTCAGCGGCGCGCGCGGCGAGCGCGTCCCTCCGCGAGACGAGGTGCCAGCGCACGAGCCCGAAGGCGCCGTCGGGGACGATGGCGGAGCTGACGTCCAGGTAGCCGGCGTCGCGGGCGCCCAGGGCCAGGGCCTCGGCGCCGAAGCCGCGCGAGGGGACGTGCGCGTACGCGGCGGACAGGATGGCCGCCTCGGCGGCGCCGAAGGGGCCCGGGAGCGGCGGGTGGTCGTAGGAGTGGTAGGCGCGGTGGTGGTTGTGGCGGCGGCTGCGGGACGGGGACGGGGACGGGTGGGCGGGGATGGTTGCCGGTCGTTGGAGATGGGATAGGCGGCGGGACGGGGTCGGTGCCGCTGCCGCTGCCGCTGGAGGGGGTGGCATGGTGGCGCGCGGTCGGAGGGCCGGGCGAGGGGCGAGACGGAGCGCGGCGGCTCGGCTCGCTGCGGTGCAGCAGGTCGTTGGTGGACGCATGGTTGGGAGTGGTATGAGATCTGGAAATTGGAGGTTATGGGGTTCGCGGCTCGAGTTCCGGTTGGCAAGGAGTCGCAATTGAGGATTTAGCCTCCTGGTGCGGTATGTGAAGGCTACCTGCAGTAACTCCTGGGTGGTGATGGGCTGTAGGCGCAAATCCCCTTAATACCGGCGCCGAGTCATGTCATCTGTCAATGGCATGAAGCAGAGGGACCTAGAAGCTAGATGGAACCTATCACTGCACGATGCGGGCCCGGCCCGGCGTAGGTCACCAGCTTAGGTAGGGACTAAGATGTTCCGTTCCGACATCTGGGATTACCGTAAATAGGTACCTAGGTACCCCCAAAGTTGAACCACCACCATCGACCTCTTCCGTCGAGGAGCTAGGAAAAATCATTACAATGGCGACGCCGGTCTGGCTGGAGTATGGCGGGCAGGTTGCTTGAGCTGCGGCCTGGATCGCTAGTAATGCAGCAAGGAAGCTGGCTAATGCAAGGACTAAGGGAGGATCACTCAAGTTTGGGTGTGACACCCATCACGGTAGTAGGGCAGGATAATCATGAAAGTCCGCAACCAATAAGAAGGCAGACGGTTTCCTTGCTTGATCAGACATGACTTGGTTGTTATCATCAAGTCCCGCTTCATCCTTCTTCAGCCTGTACTATGTAGACAGACCCCTAGGAAGTGTAATTGGTTTGGATCGGAGGCCTGTTTCTCGGTTGTCGTTCAACCAGGCGACGAATGGAAGGCCCGGGGACGAAGATCCCTGTGATAAATGCGCCTCCAAACCTGCTGTACGCGCACACCATCAACCCCGGCCCATGACTCCGTATCGGACAAGGCTCTGGCAGCCCCCAAGGCTTCTATGAGAGCTGCCACTTGCTGGGCATAAATATGTTTCAACGAGTCAACAATTTCATCCCCGCGGGCCCGCTCTGTCCAACCAGGCCCCCAAAATGAAACCGGTGAATGGATGTGGCGGGTTAGGGTGCTGGCTTGTTGGTCCAGTCGTGGCTCCGTTACGCCAGCCCGATAACTCCAGATTACGAAGTATGAATGGACTTTGCACAGTACAGACAGGTACGTTATCCTCGGGGTTGGATGGGATTGGCCAGCTTGGCACTCAACCTGCTCGCGCTACGGCTGCGGTGTCACCAACTTGCGAGCCTCCGAGGCCAACAGTAACAGTGTCAGCACGGCACGCAGGGAGGGCAATGCAAATAAGTCCATGAGCGACCTTCATATCTTCGGCCTCGTTAAACAATCACATACCTATGTCGTAGTAGTAACAATATTCAGTGACCAGGACGCAGACACCTGAGTGCACTAATTCTCTCTATCTGATCATGCATCAGTAGAGCCGATCAACTTGGTCGGGGAGCCCCTGGTCAAGATAGATCCAATCCGTCCGAACGGGTATGCGGATCATTAATGTGGTAGATCCGGCAAGAGCCTTGATCGCATTTGCAAATCTAAAAATCCCTCCGGCATCACGACTTGGAGCTGGCCATGCAAAGGTCAAGGGGCCTTCCGAATCAGGTTCGCAGTGCATGTCCAGGGTCCACCTCCGTCATCGAAGATGGCTGTTCACTTGATGCACCTTCACTCTAGGATATTGACGGCCGACGCTTACAGGATATCGAGATGGGCACCTCGGGCTACTTTGACCAACCGGAAGATGATTGCATGGATTGGAGTGTGTCCACTTGGCCTGAAGGCTTGGTTCGCATTGGTTGCGACTCGAATGAGGGTGGTGGGGGATGTATAGGTATGTAGATGAGTTCTGAGATTTCGACAATTTTCCATGGTAATAGCCTCAAGAAACCAACCAACAACTCCTCCCCCATCCAAACGGTCTTGACTGGGGCGCCAACTGAGAGGATCAAGCGGCCGAGGTAGGGGTATTGTCAAGAAAGGAGCGGAGTGACCGATGGATGTACTGTAGGGGCGGGAGAGGGAACCCTGTCGTCTGCATCTGCAGGACCCCTATCACACTGGCAGGACTGGAGTCGAGCAACGATGAAAGGAGAAGACCCCGAGTTATCTGAGCTCATCCTCCCGCCCGAAAACAGGATAAGAGGGGAAAGAAAACGAGGCCCGGTCGTCGTGTCAAAGGGCTTCAGTAACTCGCTCTTTGTTGAAATCGCTATTAATTCCCATGATCAATGGCTGGAAGAGCCGCAGCCGAAGAGGTACGCAACCTAGGTAGTTAAGCGCTCTCGAGAGGTGGTGACTTGCTGGATTTGGGCTAGTCCGGATAGGGATGGTTGCGTTATTATTTTAGTAGGTACCTTGGTAGGTAGGTACCTCTAGCCACCTCCAGGTTTAGTGCAGCGCAGCTGGCTGGGTGGTTCATCAAGGTGTGACTTGCAACTGCAAGGCAACAAGGCTGCTAAGTGAAAATAATTCGGTGAAAGGCAAGACATGCATAGTTGCGCACACGAGGTACTAACTCCACCCGCACTCCGTGCCTGCCAATTGTCCACTAGCAACGGTGGTAACGGCGGGTGATAACGGTGGGCATATCTGGACCACCCATATACATGCGATGGCCGCCTTGGTCCTTCGGCATTGCGATGCCCCTTTCGCGACGAGGCCAGGAAGATCGAGACGCTGCACTGCTTCCATCCTGGGCCATTCTTGAAGGGCCAGCTAGAAGGGAGATCTACGGGGAATTGGGAAGTATCTGAAGCCTCTAGAACGTCCATCACATCAAGCCAGGTGCCTCAACGCAAGGTACGAAGTACAGTACCTACGCTTCATTGCGGACTGCCTGAGAAGTAAAAACCGGCACCGTCCACTCCAGCCAATTGGACGCACGGATACCTATCGGATACTTAGCAAGCGAAGCAATGGTATGTACCCTTAAGGTAACGCACGTTACTGCTCGGTCTGCTCGGTCTCCTATCTTTCCTGGCCAGGGCCGATGCCAGCTGGCAGCCACGCTGCTTCCACCTGGCATAATACCGTACCTGCAGTCACGTCCCGCGTCAAGGCTGGATGGAGTACCCTAGGCTAGCGCTTATCCGTCGCTCCCTCCTTGCAACTTGCAAACCAGAACCATCAATCGAGCAAACGTCACCCTCGAAAAATTCTACCACGCATTCCATCCGAGACTGAATTTCCAGGTTACTGTTTTGATTTTTATCTCGCGGCGCGTTGAATCGAAAACCCCCATTTCACTAGCACCAGCCCGCGCGCCCCGCGATTTGCTGATCAGTGATCACCTACACGGATACCTTGTTGGCTTCCACTCACCCCAACCAAACCTGTGAGTACCTAACACGAACCTGGAACCTAACACCACCAACCCCACAGGTACTTTGCCATCAGTACCTCGCGCCTTCCCTGTCGAACCAAGGAAACGGGCCCGTCGTTGGTGCAGCCCACTCCTCCTAGCGGCCTAGGCGCAATCGTCGGCTTCCGATTCTTCCTGCTCCATCCAGTTCTGTTGACCTACGGAAACGCGTGTAGCTGACCTCACCTGTTGTTCCCCAAGGTCCCCCAGGACAACCTACCTTACGTCCCCATCGCTGCTGTTACAGACGCCTGCTTCAAGCACCAATCTCCATCCATCCCACCCGAAAACGTCCCCCCTCTATCAGGCGGCTAAGTTTGGGGGAAGAAGTAGGAATTTTTTTCCGATTCCCATATCATGGGTAAGTCCAACATCAACCTCTTGTGTCAAGTCCCTCCATCCTCTCCATCCTCTCATCAGCTCAGCGAGCCATTCTCCCTCCCCTCTACACTCATCCGAGTCAGTATTTCATACTTCTTCTCAAGCCTAAGACCCCAATCACACGACATCCAATCTACCTGTTCCGGTGTCGCGAGCATTGTCCAAATGCCTCGATGACGTGTTACCACCTCTTGTAACCCCCCAAGACGTTTCCCCCCCCATCTCGATATTCCTTCCATGCCTACCTATCTCCTTACCTTAGCTACTACGTCCATACGTTCCACCATCTCTTGTGCTTCAAGCCCCTTCTTCCCTCGCATCGCCTTGCCCCATCCTGCCGCATTGCATATTGTCTCCTGCACCGGTACTAGTACTTGCGCGGTCGCTGCCTTGTCCTGTCTCGCCTCGTCTTGCCGCATCTCCTTCCTACATACCACATACATTAGGCGCCCCCTCTTCTGTCCTGTCCTTTGCATTGCCTCTGATCCACTCACTTTCCCTCCACCCCCGCCGCAACCCCCCCATCGCTGTTTCCCCAAATAATTACCACACTTGCTTGATTGATCTCAACCTCCACCCCATCCATTATCAGTACCAGCGGCCCCGTCCTCCCCTCAATCTTTTCTACCCTTGTTTGGAGCCCCGTCTAACTTTACCCTCTTCTCAGCAGACACAGGAGACACATATCGCCCGGTAAGTTATCTCAATACTGGCCCTTTACCAGCCCTCTCCTTTTGGATATGGCCTCACCTGCCCGCCGACATTCGGCATAACACAACGTTCTCTTCAACCCACCTCCTCATGGTGTTGCCAGCGGAGATTCCTTCGTTGTAACTTTCCTAGGTGTCGGCGGGTGGGCGGTAGCGAAAGACTCCTAAGCTAGATGCGAGTTGAACCTTTCAAGGTTCTTCGGCGTCCGGCGCCACCGAGGATTTCGAACACAAGCCCGTTCCCAGTTCCATTTACTTTCTATCTTCTCTGCCCAACTCCACATGCTGTTGAACGCGAGGCAGAATTCTTCACGAATCTGTCACTGTGTTGCTCAGATACCAGTTGCAATCTCAGTCGATATCGACACCATTTCCCATGACGTGGCTAGCTACTAACAGCTCACAGCGTGAGAGGTCTCGCTCTCCGAACAGGCGAGCACGTTCGCGAAGCCCCAACGCCCGCCGGTCGTACTCTCCTCGGGACAGGTCTCGGAGTCGCCATCGGCCGCGCAGGAGTAGGTCTCCCATGACAGGACAGGGTGCCCCTGCAGGAGGACCAGGTTCAGCATACGGCGGATCTCAGAATCGATCATACGACGACCGCAGTGCGCACAGGGAACAGAACATGAGCAACATTCGGGAGACGTCGCAGCAGGATCGCCGCGTCTACGTCGGCAACCTCTCCTACGACGTCAAATGGCATCATCTCAAGGACTTTATGAGACAAGGTATGTGTCTGCGAAGTACGGGACGCCTGAGCTTGCCATGGAGCTGACGTGAGACTACCGCTGCAGCTGGAGAAGTGCTCTATGCCGACGTTTTGCTACTTCCAAATGGAATGTCGAAGGTGGGCGTTTACTAGTGACTTTTGGCTGGTTCCTTTGTTTTCTTCTTCTTTTTGGCTCTCCTTCCCTTGGTCACCTTGATGGAATCGTTGGATTGACGGATTGGGACGCTGTCCGGGAACTTGTAGGGATGCGGGTAAGTGCATATGACTCCCCCGAGATGTGGACGTACGGCTGACCAACCCTCGTTCAGAATTGTGGAATATGCTACGAGGGACCAAGCCCAGAACGCCGTCGCGACACTCAGCAACCAGAACCTGATGGGCAGACTTGTCTACGTTAGGGAGGCAAGTTGCTCTCACCGACCTAGGCTCTGAAACCAATTTACTTATTCTTCGTTAGGATCGCGAGGCCGAACCTCGATTTGGACCACCGTCGGGCGGCGCCGGGCGCGGCGGCTTCATGGGCGGCCCAGGAGGTGGCCCAGGAGGCGGCTATGGCGGCGGCGGCGGCGGATTCAACGCCGGAATGGCAGGCCAAGGTGGCCGGCAAATCTACGTCTCCAACGTTTGTTCCACCCGTCCCCCATTCCTGGACCCTGGGCGAGAAGGACCTTAATATTAACCCGATGGCCGCAGCTCCCTTATACTGTAGGTTGGCAAGACCTAAAGGACCTCTTCAGACAAGCTGGTAAGAAATTCCGTCCTCTAATCTGGGCTTAAATACTTGCGACTTCTTTGCTGACGCCAACTCTCGCAGTCCGTACCGGTTCGGTCATCCGAGCCGATGTCCACGTCGGACCAGATGGTCGACCTAAGGGCTCTGGGATCGTGGTTTTCGAGGCCGCCGATGACGCGCGCAACGCGATCCAACAGTTCAACGGTTATGACTGGCAGGGCCGCATGCTCGAGGTCCGCGAGGACCGGTTCGCTAACCCCGCTATGGGCGGAGGGTACGGCGGGCGTGGAGGCTTTGGAGGTGGACGAGGCGGTGGCTTTGGTGGAGGCTACGGTCGCGGTGGCTTTGGCGGTGGCCGTGGCGGATTTGGTGGAGGCTACGGCCGCGGAGGATACGGCGGTGCCGGTCCCGGCGTCGGTCCTGGTGTTGGTCCCGGCGCTGGTCCTGGCGGCTTTGAAGCCGGGCCTGCCGCGTCGGCACCACCCAACCCCTTCACAGACTTCGCCACGTCTGGTACAGAGAAGAACGAGACCATCTACGTCCGAAATGTAAGTCTTGTCATTCGCGAAGTCGGGCCATTGTCGGCTGCTAACCGTGGCACAGCTCCCCTGGTCCACTAGTAACGAAGACCTTGTTGAGCTCTTCTCTACCATCGGCAAGGTTGAGCAGGCCGAGATCCAGTACGAGCCGAGCGGCCGATCCCGCGGCACGGGCGTTGTTAGATTCGACGGCGCCGACACAGCGGAAACGGCAATCACGAAATTCCAGGGGTACCAATACGGTGGTCGTCCCCTCGGTCTCAGCTTCGTCAAGTATATCACGCCTGGCGTAGCGGGTGACATGATGGATACCGATCCCCACGGTGGCCTGACGCAAGACCAAATCATGTAAAGGTCAACCCGGTTCGACGACTGAGACGGCCGAGAACCTCGCGAACGATCGCGGCAAACACCCGCCCTACATTAATACCTGCCCAGCCGGCCCATCCTCCCCGGAGGCCTTGGGCCCAAAAGCTTTTCGACTACTCGTGCTTCTCTGTGTCTTATTTCCTTTTTTTTTTTTTTTTTTCCCCGTGCTTTCTCAAAAACCTCCACCGAGGTCAATATCCTTCCTGGCACTCAACTGAGATCCCAAAGACAGAACAGCAAAGAGCTTGTTCACTCATCCACTCGGCGATGGCTGGGCTGGATAATACCTACTGCCGTCTTTGTAATGCCTCGGGGTATTACCGCGGAGGATAATCTAGGTTGGCCGGATGGGTTCTCGGGCCGTCGGTGATACCGACTGGCCATCGACTCTTTCCTCGACCAGTCGGCAATGCTCGCGAAGGTGAAGGACAGAAAACGGAGCAAGAAAAAAGAAGGTTTCGATTTTGATTTCCGTCCGACGCGTTTCTTAAAATTGGTACTCGAGAAAATGGAAAATCGGAGGGCTTTATCTAGAATGTACAGTCGAATAGCATCTGATTCTCCAGCCGATGGTGGCGTTCGATGGATGGCATCGGACTTGGTAGGGCTGCGCGCGAGTGTGAGTGCGGGGTGGGTGAGTTGTCCGAAGCGTAGGACTGGACGTTTTGGCGGTGACGGCGTGATTGGCGTGATGGACGTTATGGGCGTTAGGGTTATACGGCACACACCGCCCCGAACGGCGTGGGCTGAGCAAGTCTCGGTACCATGAGCTATGGCCCTGCCGCCGGACTAGGTGTGGCCGTGTGATGATTTGTTATTCAGGGGCTGGGCTGGGCTGGACGACCCCCCAACGCGTTGGCCAGCTGGTTCGGCTGTCGGGTTGGACGGCCTCCTGGATGGAACAACCCCGATCCTCCATGCTGCCCCGACCGTGGACCTCCCGGAACTCGAGAGAAGCGTTGGGCCACAAGGGATTCAAGAATCGGACACGGATAGCTGCATCGAGGATCATCACCAGGGGAAGAAATAGCATCCTTCAGCCGGGCATTTGCATGGCGGAGGTACATTTGATCGGTCCCTTCTCGGGTGCCATCCAGGTTGGTTAATAAGCCTGGCGTTGTCCCGTATAAATAGAGGACAACGTCATACTGGCTCGGCCCATATTCTCTCTCCGTTGCTGTTCACTTTAGTTCCAACGTGCTGCTGTTTGCCTTGACCGTTACGTAGAGGGAACCCGAGGTGGACGAGGTGGTCTCCGTAGTAATGGTCGCAATGCCTAGGTACCTAGATGTTTTATATATATATATCCCAGTTGGAGGGGGGAGGGCTTGTTTGGTGCGCAGCAACACCTTCGACATAACGTTCCATGCCAGCTCTCAAACCATCACCCAGCGCATATTGCTTCCCACCCAAGACCATGTGGAATATGTCTGAACAGCAAACTAACCAGTCAACTAGTCACATACCCAACTTAAGGCCAGGATTAGAGTCAGAAGACTGCTGACCATGATTGCTCCTGAATCCACACGCAGTCATAGGGTAGAATGAGAGCCTTGCTGGGTAGCCATACTTAACGCAGTTGCCTCTTCGAAGCTGATCTGTAACATTTTCCCATAAGCAACCAGGGGATCACTGATGCATGAGATAATCTCTTTGGAAGCTCCTGTGCTGCCAGTCACTCACAGCTGATAAACAACGAGCGAGAGAGAAAGTACCGTCTAATCGAGGGTCCGCTAAGGAGTGCGAAGAAAGGCCAAAGCCGCCAACGATATATGACCCAGAAGCGAAGGAACCGGCATCTTCCAGCTCGCCCCAGTTAACTCGACCACGCAGTCTCTCTCGGCAGGACCGACGAGGCATCGGAGGCCAGGGGACACGATAGCTGCGACGACGATCCATCCCATCAGAAACCGAACAAGGGTTGCTTCTGCTCCTGTTCCAGCCCTTGAGAGTCGGTCAGCATGTGCGAACTGCGATTCTATCGGTGCTCGTGCGGGACGCGGTGGACGGCGCACAAGAAGCTGTCGAGCTGCGACAGCCCCGAGCCGGCGGTTAGGTGTCCCGAGAGTCTCTGCATGTATGTGGGGAGCCCCCGAAAGCCGCAGAAGGGGGAGTGCGAGCTGTGCAGGAAGCTGCGAGAGGCTCTCGAGAGTATGGACGATGATCGAGGCGACGGAGAAGGCAAGGGGGAGTCGACGGGGGGGACGAGCTGATGGAGGCAGGGAAAGGGGGTCGGGATATGGTCTTATTGGGATGGAGGAATAGGGAGTGAGGTTGGTAGGTTGAGGATGGTGGTCAAGATGAATATAACATTGCACCCCGTGGACAGAGTCAAATAGCGAGATTGCAGCATTGGTCGATGATATTCACAGCTGAGGAGGCGTGGCCCCCTTTTCCCAGAGCAACAACGTGTTGTCTCGATTTCCGATACTTCTCTCATTGGAGTGATGTCGTGTCTAGGTTATGAGAGAGTTATCGTGAAATATAGACGCCTAGACGGTTCGTTTGACAAATCGTATCATCGATATCATCATAACCATCCCTCCAGACTAGATCGCATCTCGACATGTCTTTACCGGCGAGCACTAATTCCAACCCGGAACCCTCCGAAGATTCCTCGGCTTGCTGAGACCTTGCTTGTGGGAGGGTCTGAAAAGCCGTGTAGGGCCTCTTCGCTCCGGCGGTATAGGAGGCGAACAGCCCCATTTCACTCCTAGAGATGCCGAGTCCGCTTTTCCCAAGTATATCCAGAGTGGTATCTTCCAAACATTTGGAACGAAAAGAGGTCGGAGACCACTCAATTATTGAATGGCCACCATCGAAGTTGTCCCAGCTCCCCCCACCTTCTTCCTCTTCGCCTTTGCTTTCCTCTTGGTCCGGTCCCGCGGCTTCAGAGCCATCATCCCCGCCTTGCAGACCTCGGCGTACCGCGCGTAGAAGGCGTCCAGAGCATCGGGCTCAACCAGAGTCGACAGACTAATCTTCTTGGCTCGGTTTTCCTTCGACTTGCCATTTGTTGCCCGGATGACCAGAGGTAGTGGCGTTTCGGGATGCAGGTCTGCGAGGGGATCCGATTCCGAGGGAGTGGCTGCTTCTTGGTCGTGGGTGTCTGGTCGCATGTTAGACTACTAGCCCTGCTAAATTGCGATAGATGAGTGCTCATACACCGCTTTTGAGTCAAGTAGACTACGCCGTGATCTGTGTTTTTCCTGGAACTGAAGAGCTCGCCTAGTTTGGCAAAGAACTTGCGCAAGACTGTTGTCAGCACATGGGCAAATGACCGGGATTGCGGCCGGACACGATTTACCTCATCATGACTGAGCAGTCCCATGGTGACCGGGCTTGAGAGAAAGGCAAACAGACTGAGTCACTGAAGTTCTGCAAGCCCAAGATGTTTGGCGGTTTGCCAGCAATTGCTCTGCCCCGCGGTTCGACTGACGTTAACAGCCCGAGTAGTGGGGAGTGGAGACCGCCAATGGAAACAATTTTTTATTCAGACTAGGGGCAATTCTTAGTGCGCTTTCAAGGGGTCCTTCTCCAACTGCCCCACCCTTGACTTTTTACCCATCAAAAAGTTATCAAAACGGACAACAGGAAATTTTGGTGCAGCTTGTTTGCCAAACCCAGTTGTTCATAAGATTAATTCAGGCTCGACCCTGGAGCTCTGCGACCATGCCGCCCCAACGAGAGAAGAAGCTGTCGCTACCTTCCAGTCTCCTCAAAGAAATCGGCATACAAGGTGAGACCCGTGGTTCTATCCCGCCCCACGCATATGCTTATATCAGGCGCAGCGCCGCACCAGGCATCTGGGAGGGGCAGAAGCCAAACTCAGTCGCGGAAAGATCGTCGCAAAACAGAAAGGTCGCAGAAGAAGCCCCATCGGAGCGATACGGCGAGGCACTCAAAGCCAGCGGGACCACCAGCTAGGGAGAGGAAGGGACCTGCCAACGGCAGTGGGAACCGGAATGTCCGACCTGTGCCAAGGAGGAAAACCCCAGAAGAGTCGGATCTGGAGGACGAGGACGAGGACGAGGAGACACAAGGCTTGACAGACACCGATGAGGATGAAGAGTCTTCAGGGGAGGAAGCCGAGGAACCCCAGGTTCGACAGCCGGCTGTGCCACGAGCGGTTCGCGAGAGGATTGCGCAGGACGATGCCGAGATTGCGGACCTCGAAAGGAAGCTCGGTCTGAAAGGGCGGAAGACACTACCCAAATCGTTCGACGAGGACGGTCTTGGCGATATATTAGCTGATATTGACGGGGTGGGCGGAGCCACCACTGAGAAAAAGAAACGGAAAGCCAAGGCCGATGAGTGGTTGGCCGAGAAGCGCAGGAAAGCCTCTAGAGGGCCTGCTGACGGCAACGGGGGTGAGGGCGAGGGAAAGGGCAATGGCGTGGACGACTTCGAGGGCTTCGGTGAGGAGGACGATGACGACCTAGACGAGTCTGGTAGTGATGATGGGTTGGACGAGTTAGACTCGGACGGGGCCGAGGACTTGGACGAGTCCTTATCCGGTTTCGATTCAGACGAAGAGGTACCAAGCGTGGCTCCAGCAAGGGTACGGGAAAATCCATATGTGGCGCCCACAACTGGCGTTACTGTTGCGAAATATGTTCCGCCGTCTCGCCGCCAAGGACCAGGGTCTGATGCCGAACTGGTGCAGCGTCTGCGCAGGCAGCTCCAGGGCTTGGTCAACCGAATCACGGAGTCGAATCTTCTAAGCATTATTGGGGACATCGAAAAGGTCTACCGCGAGCAACCCCGGCAACACGTCACGAGCATTCTTGTAGACCTGGTACTCGTCCAAGTCTGCGATCCCACCAGCCTCCCAGATACTCTCCTAATATTATCGGCCGGCTTCACAACCGCCCTCTTCAAGATTATCGGAATGGACTTCGGAGCCCAACTTGTTCAAGATGCCGCGGACCGATTCGACCAGTATTACAAGCGAGCTGTTTCTGCCCCTGATGAGGCGTCGAAGGAAACCTCCAATATCATTACATTCTTGGCCGAACTGTACAACTTCCAGCTGATAGGGTGTAATCTGATTTTCGATTACATCCGCCTTCTTCTGACCAACCTTTCCGAACTGGATGCCGAGCTACTACTCCGAATCATCCGCCTATCAGGCCATTCGCTTCGGCAAGACGACCCTTCATCGCTAAAGGATATCGTGGCGTTGATACGGCCGGCGGTTTCCAAGGTCGGCGAGGATAATATATCTGTCCGGACAAAGTTCATGATTGAGACGATCAATGACCTGAAAAACAACAGAATGAAGACGGGCCTAAACGCGTCCGCGATAGTATCTGAGCATACCATTCGCATGAAGAAGCTTCTTGGCTCCCTGAATACAAGGAAGCTTAAGTCTACCGAACCGCTCCGGATGGGCTTAAGCGACATACAGGATGCAGAGAAAAAGGGCAAATGGTGGCTTGTCGGTGCAAGTTGGGCTGGTAGGTCCAACCAAGTGAAAGCGGCAAGCAACTCTGAGGCCCAGACGGAGGGCGAAGACGGAGACAGTGATAGCGATAGTGATATCGTGATGGGTGGAGGGGATGGGGGTGCCCCCAACCTCGCCGAGCTGGCGCGCGAGCAGATGATGAACACAGACGTGCGACGGTCGATTTTCGTCGCCATCCTGTCCGCTACAGACTACGAGGACGCCTATGTCAGGCTGCGCAAGCTTCGTCTCAACAAGGACCGGCAACGGGAGATCGCAAACGTCATCCTACAATGCGCAGGGGCAGAGCAGCAGTACAACCCTTACTATACCCTCGTCGCAAAGCGACTGTGTTCCGACCGCAAAAACCGATGGTCCTTCCAGGACAGCCTGTGGAGGCTCTTCAGGAGATTGGGCGAGTCGATCTTCGGGGAGGAGGCCGAAGAGGTGGACGACGATGACACGATGGAGATGCGGCGGTTGGTCAACATCGCAAAGATGTACGGGATACTAGTTCAAGATGGCGCGCTCGGACTTGGCATCCTCAAGTGCCTAAGCCTACCTTACCTCCAGGCCAAGGCTCGGGCATTCGTAGAGGTTCTGCTCATTACAGCACTGCTGGAATGCTCCAAGGCCGAGAAGGCCGGTCAGGACGATACCGAAGCAACAATAGGGAGGATGGTGGCCAGCCTCAAGGACGCACCCGAGCTATCCAGGGGGCTGCAGTGGTTTATCAAGAAGGTCATACGGAAGTCGGACTTGGCAGGAAGTAAAGGGGACGCGAAGAAGCTCAAGAGTGCGTGCACAATGGCGGACAGGGCACTGGAGGCTATCCAGCGGGCAGAGGTTGTAGATGACGAATAGGCAAACCCACTCCGCGATGAAATCTGATACGGCAGCTTGGCCCGGCTGTTTAACGATGGAAGATAACGGGGAAGGTTGCTCCGGTTAACCGAAGGTGACGGCTGGTATCATCGGGTTTGCGGCTACCACCGGGAACTAACAGGCCTGTACTTGGCCATTTACGGCTAAGGGCCTGGCTGGGGGCGTTGTCGGAAGCCTCATATATTAGGCAACTCTCAGCTCCTGGCTTGTCACCGAGCTTAACTGTACTCCATAACTTTTTTCTGCTAGAAAGAGTTGACCTCATTCCCTCGATCGGCCCAACGAACCACCTTCATTGGTAGCCTACGACCGACATTCTTTGTCTTTCCTCGTCTCTTTCCGCTCACTTACACGCCGACAATGCTGTCAAGTAGGTTGATAGGACGGTCCGCCGTCAGGTCTGCTTTCAGGAAACAGTCAAGGTGAGCTAGCTTGGATTATCGTGGAAATCGCTCGATCGCTCATTGCGGCATAGCCTACCGTCAATTGCTTCCGTACCGCAATGGAGACGGACATACGCGACAGAATCTGGTCAGTCTCAATCTTCCTCTACGGCCCGCACAAGCTGACCTCCCGGGAACAGGCGAGAGGGATCTTGTCATCATTGGTGGAGGTGTCGGAGGATACGTCGCCGCCATCAAGGCGGGACAGGAAGGAATGAAAGTAGGTTCTACCCAAGAGAAAGAGGTGCCCCTGGTACTAGCAGCAGCAGTAGCAGCAATTAACGCTCTGGATAGGTTACATGCATTGAAAAGCGTGGCACTCTCGGCGGAACATGTCTGAATGTCGGGTGCATTCCCTCGAAATCTCTCCTCAACAACTCCCATCTCTACCACCAGATTCTGCATGACACAAAGAACCGAGGCATCGAGGTCGGCGATGTGAAGCTCAATCTCAAACAACTGATGAAGGCGAAGGACCAGTCCGTCACGGGCCTGACCAAGGGCGTCGAGTTCCTCTTGAAGAAGAATGGTGTCGAGTACATAAAGGGGACAGGCTCGTTCCAGGACGAGCACACGGTCAAGGTCCAGCTCAATGATGGTGGCGAGACGAGCATTGTTGGCAAGAATATCATCATCGCCACTGGCAGTGATGTAACCCCCTTCCCCGGCCTCCAGATCGACGAGAAGCGGGTTATCTCCAGCACTGGAGCTATCGCATTGGAGGCAGTGCCCGAGAAGATGACCGTCATCGGCGGTGGTATCATCGGTCTTGAGATGGCCTCGGTGTGGTCCAGGCTGGGCTCGAAAGTGACGGTTGTCGAATACCTGGACCAGATCGGCGGCCCGGGAATGGACACCGAGGTCGCCAAGGCAGCACAGAAGCTCCTGAAGAAGCAGGGTATCGACTTCAAGGTCGGCACCAAGGTTCTCACAGGCGACACGAGCGGCGAGAAGGTCACAGTTCAAGTTGAATCAGCGAAGGGTGGCAAGGCTGAATCGGTAAGTCGTTTCCATTCCCCCTATGAGGAGAAACGAATAAAGGAGTCTATATAAGCTGACCGAATATCGTCTGACAGCTCGACGCCGACGTTGTCCTCGTTGCCATCGGCCGCCGGCCATACACCGAAGGTCTCGGCATGGAGAACATTGGCCTCGAACTCGATGACCGTGGCCGTGTGATTATCGACTCGGAGTACCGGACCAAGATCCCTCACATTCGGTGCATCGGTGATGCGACTTTCGGACCCATGCTTGCGCACAAGGCTGAAGAGGAGGGGGTGGCTGCTGTCGAGTTCATCAAGAAGGGTTATGGCCACGTCAACTACGGCTGCATCCCCTCGGTCATGTACACACATCCCGAGGTCGCCTGGGTTGGACGGTCTGAGCAGGAGCTGAAGAAGGCGGGCGTTCCGTACAAGGTCGGCAACTTCCCGTTCAGCGCCAACTCGCGCGCAAAGACGAACCTCGACACGGACGGCTTCGTCAAGATGCTGGCCGACCCCGAGACCGACCGGCTGCTGGGTATCCACATTATCGGACCCAACGCGGGCGAGATGATTGCGGAAGGAACCCTGGCGCTGGAGTATGGTGCTTCGAGCGAGGACATCGCCCGCACGTGTCACGCGCACCCGACACTGGCGGAGGCGTTCAAGGAGGCGGCGATGGCGACGTACGGGAAGGCCATTCACTTTTAAGTGAAGCACGCATCTCTTATGTAATTGTACTGTAGGTTTGTTTCCTGGCTAGGTGGTTCTGGTAAATAGACATATCTGGGTGACATCAACCTGCTGCATCTACACCCGAACGAGGGGGAATCTTCCATTTCCTGTGCTCCAAACCGGGCTCCTTTGAAGCCGGGGAAAGCGCCGATTCACAGGGCAGGGGTGTGTGTTCTCATTCGTAACGCCCTGGATTCCCCTGATATTACGTTCATGAGTTCAGACATTCTCACGTCATCTAGATTATGAGATCCTGTGCTTGCTACAGGTTCACAACAAACTCGACGCTGCCCGGCACTCTTGGCCACCAACGCGATCCTCCATCCCGAGGCCCAACGCTGAAGGATACATCGCCCCAATACCGTGCTCCCCTGTTCCCCGGAGGATACGACCGACAGTCGGCTATCCTGCAGCCTAACTGCGGCTCGGGTTGGCATGGTCCATGGGCGAACGCGGGGAGACCTCCGTGCTGCAGGTTGACGATCTGGTGCGCGTTCTGGTATACATGGTAAGTCGTCGTCGGGGCCGGCTGGGTAAAGGGGCCAGCCGCGCCGTGGTGGTAGGGCCCGCCCGCAGGAGGGGAGCCGCAATCCCATGGCTGCGGGCAGGGGTACCACCTCGACGGCGCGCCGTTGTGTGACCTGCATGTCGGGTGAGTGAGGGAGGGTTTATGGGTCGGGGAGGAAGGATGGCAGGGCCAGGTGGGCCCTTACAGGGGGAACGCTAGCGGTCGACCTTGCTCTGGGCCTGTTGCGGGTGGTGAGTGATCCGTGGCGACTGACTGACCGAGGGTGTTGATGGGGATGCCGATACGTATCCCAATAATGTAAGACATCTTGTTGCGTAGCACAGGGTAGACTACGAGAGAATAATTCAGAGGGGGAGGTTAAGGAGGGGTTGGGCAGAGCCAAGTGGCCAAGAGACGCTGCATTTATACGGATTCCTCTTTCCAGTATTACCTGGCTTGTTTGCCCGCCTACCTAACCGTTGGGACGATGCTATGTATGCCATGCCACAAGACTGTCACCATGGGACCGCCTGTGACAACAGCGACGAAACATGGCTACGCAAACAACCTAGCCCTCTGGGCAACGGTCGGCCAACCCCAAAGCACCGGGCTTCTAATCTTTGTCGGGCTACCTAACGATGCCAAAATAATGATCGCCACTGGGTGAGAGGTGTTTGTTTTGATCAAGAGATATTCTATCAACCATCTTCATATATCGCATTGGTAACCCTAACCCCGAAAATGCATAATTATTATGCACCAGTTGTTCAAGCATTGAATTGGTCCTCGTCTACCGTAAGCCCCATCGTCATACGTAAGTAACCCTTGTAGGCACGTACGTGCATACCTACAGGCAGAGAGTACAGTGCCTGTCGCCGTATCAAACAGGCCATTTCTGGCACGGCCCTTACCACAACCCACAACTCCCGTCGTGTACGGATATAAAAGCTTCGATCCTCACCCCCTCGATGCTTTGTAGAACGGGAATCTGCGATTGTGATTTCGTCTCAATCGACCGACCGTGAACTTATCCGAACCGCGGTCAAATCATCTTTCTGTCTCTATGGCCTCGGCGGTTTTTATGGGGGAGCAGGACGGGAAGGGGAGGACGTACCCGCTGCTTCCGCGGAGGGAGATCGAGGCATTGATTGCAGAGGGCCGATCGATAGTGATTGTGGACCAGCACGTCTTGAAGGTTGATGGCTGGCTGAAGTACCACCCCGGTGGCGACAAAGCCATCGCACACATGGTTGGTCGAGATGCCACCGATGAAGTTACTGCGTTCGTGTGACCGCACCCGCACCCACGGCCATTGGAGGTCAACTTGATCATGGCAGCTAACAAGGAGCTTGTAGCCTCCACTCGCCAGAGGCACGGCAGATGATGGGCAGGTATCGCATCGGGCGCATCGAGGGCAGATGGAAGAACTTCCTACCCCCGATCCAGGGCGGCAGGTTCCGCCCCGCCAGTGAACCCGGCAGCGGTGGTGTGATCGATGAGACTCTGCCCGACGTAGCCAGCCAGACAACCTCGTCAAGCCACAGCAGTTCGCGCTCGGCGTCCCCCGTGTTCGATGTAGCCGATGCCACTTCAGGGCTGCACAGTCGCCGCCCCGGCGGGCCGACGCTTCGCCCGGAATCCGTGTCGTCTATTTCGTCGGTTGATGATGATAAGCCCTTCGACGGCATGAGCTATCTGGACTCGGAGACCAGGAAGGAGATCCGCCTGGACCTTGACAGATACCCTTCACTCGACGACGCCACCCAGGATGTCATCGTCCAAAAGTATCGCCTCTTGAACGCGAGGATTAAGGCTGAGGGTCTGTATGACTGCAACTACAGTGCCTACGCGATCGAAGTCTGCCGCTACTCTATGTTCTTCGGCCTCATGCTCCTCTTCCTGCGCTGGGGGTGGTATACCGCCAGCGGGTTCTTCCTGGGGGTATTCTGGCACCAGTTGGTCTTCACTGCCCATGACGCCGGACACATGGGCATCACGCACGACTTCCAGGTGGATACCGTCATCGGTATTATCATCGCCGACTTCCTTGGGGGCCTTTCTATTGGATGGTGGAAGAGGAATCATAATGTCCACCACATTGTGACCAATGCTCCAGAGCACGACCCCGACATCGAGCACATACCATTTTTCGCCATCTCGCACCGCTTCCTCCTCTCGCTGCGTTCGACATACTACGACAGGGTGATGCACGTCGATGCCGTGGCCAAGTTCTTCATCAAATTCCAGGCCTATCTATACTACGTCATCCTCCTCTTCGGACGGTTCAACCTCTATCGGCTCTCTTTGGAATTCTTGATCCTTGGTCAAGGCCCGAAGAAGGGTCCTGCATGGTGGCACCGGTGGCTTGAACTCACCGGACAGGTCTTCTTCTGGATATGGTTCGGGTACGGCATCGTCTACAAGACCATACCGACCGGGTGGGACCGGTTCGTGTTTATCATGGTCAGCCACATGGTGACCATGCCGCTGCACTGCCAGATCACCCTGTCCCACTTCGCCATGAGCACGGCCGACCTTGGCCCGGCCGAGTCGTTCCCGCAGAAGATGCTCCGCACGACCATGGACGTCGACTGCCCCCAGTGGCTGGATTTCTTCCACGGCGGCCTGCAGTTCCAGGCCATCCATCATCTCTACCCGCGCATCCCGAGACACAACCTCCGGAGGACCCAGAAGCTGGTCCAGGAGTTCTGCGACGAGGTGGGCATCCCGTATGCGCTTTACGGCTTCGTGGACGGGAATAAGGTAGTCATCGGGAAGCTGGCGGAGGTCTCGAGGCAGGCCGCCATCCTTGCCAAGTGCCAAAAGACTCTGGCGCAGAGCGACGACCCTCTCCATGCCCATCACCATTGACGGGGGGTCGTGGCTACCGCGTAGTCGATATCGCGAACCCACTGAGAGAGGTCCTGTGGCCACTCGTCGTCAGGGGTATCATACTCGAGTTGGGATTTTAATCGGGGCTACGTAGGGATAGATGATTAGCGATTCATGGGCAATACGTATATTTTGTGACATAATCCTCATAGTTGTTTGGTCTCGAGAGACTCGGGACGTTGATGAAGAGGGTGGGATTTAATGATAGATTTGCACTGCTTGATTACCGCGCACATTTCTCGCTCTCATGGCATAACCTCATAGCCGTTTAGTTAAAAGGCCCGGGGGCCCGAGCATCACTTCTCACCACCTAACTGTTGCCTCCCACGAGAATGGCAAGGCCCGACTTGGCAGGTGTTCCGGCGTGACTTTGTAATTTACGGTGGTACCAATATTGGAGAGCAATTGAATAACGTGGCTAGGTATACGGATTATATGTACGGTAAATACTACCTACCCACTCTATGTAGTTGACGCGTTGGCGAAGGGTACCGATATTATAAGGATGAAACACCAATGTAGTCTCTCTCCGAACGCTAGCTAGCCTCTAGATCCAAAGGCTGCCAGTGTGATCCCAGTACCCGGTTCAGCCATCCTCTCCACAGCCAGGACTAAGCCACGATAGATTTGGAATGAGATGGGGGGAAACGCGGACTATCCCACCCCTTCTCTCAGCAAGGTGTTGTTTCTGGCTTGCAGGTCGCTCGCTTCCGGGGACGTGACATCTGACGATCTGAGCCGCCCCCTGGGGACCAAACCCCTGCCATCGTCACCCTGAGCTCCGGTACATTGCATAATCCCAACTTGCTTTTTTTGCTCCTTCTCCGCGCACCCCGACGGAAGACACGGGGTGGAGGAAGTGAGTAGCGTGGGGGGGTTGGGCAACTCGCGCAAACAAACTCCTCAGTCGCGGCCCGAGCCCTCCCAAGAGAGACTCCATCAGCCGATGCCCAGGCCTTCGGTATTCGAAACAGGTTACGGGCATGTGTGGTCAGATGCAGGCCGGCAGGCAATCTTGTTTCCATCCCGCAGAGCTGGGACTTAACCATGCCTCTTAAGGATACAGGATGCACATAGATCGACACTAGAAGCCACACATATTCGCATGTAGATTGGCGGGCTGGGGGGTGTGGGAGAGCGTATCTTAGCAGCTTATCGTCATCCCCTCCCGGGGAAGAGAGCAAATAAATTGGGAAAAGAAAGCAGTGCCTCGCTCTGTCACAGGGGGCCGTTTCGAGTGAAATGTGTATAAGGCCTAGAACAATCCCCTCGTCTGGTGATGGGGGTATCAGACGAGATACTCTGCTCTCACAACCTTTGACTGGGCTGACTCTGAGTCAACCCCGAGAGTTAGTTCCTTCACCGTCTTCTTTGCCCCTCCCAGCTTCCACCGATCTCGACCGTGCTGCGCTCGGCCAAGCAGCCATCTCCCCAAGACGTCGTCTGAGCTCAGCCGAGCTTGGCCACCAAAAGAAGCAAGCCACCCACCAGGAAACATGGGCAGAGGGAAGATGGACGAGGCAGCGGCGGAGAGGATTCGCAGGGCCAGGGGAGACAAGGTACTGTACATATATACTAGGGGGTCCACCTCAGTTCCTGAGTTGCGCCGAGGTGAACTGGCTCGCTCACCCGCGGGCCAAATAGGACGAATTCGCGAGGCGGGCTTCCGTCGCGGCCCGGCAGAACAAGGAGAGCGGACCGGGCAAGTCCGGCAAGAAGGATGGGAAGAACGGTAATGACAGTCGGAAAGAGGGTGGAGGGGGCGGCTCACAGAAGTGATACGGGGTTAGGAGAACGGGGGAGATAGTTTATGGTGGTAAATTTTTGGCAAAATTTTTTTTGCTAGACACTTTTTGCCTGGTCTCTTGGCGATGCAAGACGTATGTGTGATGGGTGATCGTTTACACAGTCCTTTGAAGTTTTACGGCTGTTGCTGTTCCAGCTTCCAACTTCCAGTTCCCATTGTGTCTTGGGGGTGTTGCGGCTCAGCGCCCACATTAAATCTAGTGTATAATGGATGGGACGGAATCCATGACGGGATGGAGGCGCGGGCGGCAACGGCTCGGAAGCTACCTTCTAAGGTAGAAGGAGAATAAGTGAAGCTACTCAGGTGCTGTCCAAACTTGTTTGGCCCACGAGAGCTTTAGCCTCAATGATGTAATGGGCAACTCGGTACCTAAAGTACCTACACTTTGCAGTCGAGTGAGTCCAAGGGATGCACGGCGCTAGCAGCTATCAGTGCCGCTACTGCGGCTAGACAAGGCGCTCTCACGTGGGGAAAGTTGCAGCATCTTCCAGTGGAGTGCTGAATTGGAGAAGCTGCGATCCACATCCACAACTCCACTACACACACAAGCATCCAGCCGGGCTCGTCGTCCGCTAACCTGGCTTGTTAAAGAGCGCTCTCAATACCCGACCTTCTCATCGTTGGTTAGCTGATTGAGAATACATTCGAGTTATACGGCGGCAGCTCTTCAGCATCTGGTTCAACTTCTTCGCTGGCTGTTTTCTTCCCTCGAATATACTCTCGGTCGCTGTTAGACTTCCATGTTGAGAGTCGAGACTTGACTTCGCCGGCTCTGCCATTCCCCGGTTCCTTGTATGAATGAGCCGTCATTGAACTGAAGTCTTCCCTATGCAGTATGCCCTTCTGGACGTATAAAGCATATCGACATGGATACCAACATCCAGCGCGCTCTCAACGACAAGCTTTATGATAAGCGGAAGCATGGCGCCCTCGAGTATGTGATCGTTTTGAAAACCCCAGTCATTGGACATTCGTACTCACATCGGGCTGTAGACTTGAACGGGCCATTCGTGACCTGGTGACCGCCAAGGACTACGCAAGGGTCCAGGCTATCATCGACCAGCTCTGCAATGAATATGCTTACGCCGTCCACCAACCTCATGCCCGGAATGGCGGACTGATAGGGCTAGCCGCTGCGGCTATTGCCCTCGGCTCCGTAAGTCTCCATTCTTCTCGGCCCCGCCTCCGCCTTACCCTCGCTGTTGCTGTTGCGCTCGCATGTTCGCCCTCTTCTTTCTCCGCGTGTGCTTCCCCCGTCCGTATAACACCGTGTCCCCATACTATACCAAGCCGCGTCATCACATGCGATGCACTGTACTCACTCACTCACTGTCCTTGCCACCCAGGAACTACCGAGATATCTCAACGTTATTGTGCCTCCCGTACTCGCCTGCTTTGCCGACCACGATGCCCGAGTTAGGTACTATGCATGCGAGGCCATGTACAACATCGCAAAGGTTGCGAAGGGAGAAATACTAATCTACTTCAACCACATCTTCGATGCCCTTTGCAAGGTACGTATTTCCCGCTCCTGCACTGCCTCTAAGGGTTCCGCCCGGCTCACTCGTCGACCCTCCGCTGCAGTTGGGCGCAGATTCGGAGCTGTCGGTAAAGAATGGTGCCGAGCTCCTCGATCGGCTCATCAAGGACATTGTATCGGAGTCGGCCGCCACCTATGTCTCTGTCTTGGAGTCGGTCCAGAGTGCCCATGACGCTGCCGGTGATAAGGAGCATAGCGACGATCGTCAGGTCGACCTTCCCACCGCTTTCTCCTTGAAGCGCTTCATACCGCTCTTGAAGGAGCGCATGTACGCTCTCAACCCATTCGCCAGAACCTTTTTGGTTGGCTGGATTGTCCTGCTGGACTCCATCCCGGACCTGGAGCTTGTGACCTATCTGCCCGAGTTCCTCGGTGGACTGCTAAGGTTTCTGAGCGATGCCAACAGAGACGTCCATGTTGCAACCCAGGGTTGCCTGGATAGGTTCTTGAACGAGATCAAACGCATATCTCGTGTCAAGAAGGGGATTGCTGAGAGTAAGAAGTCCAAGGGCGATGGGAAGCGCAAGCGAGAGGACTCCCTCGACAGCGGTAGCGTGCAGCCGGCACTTGAAGAAGGGGACGAGGTCGATTCAGCTGCCGCGGACGAAGAGGACGATGCGAGTAGTGAGGATGACTGGGTCCCTGGACAAGATGTGCAGATCAACTACAAGGCAATCCTCGAGATATTGACCGCCACCCTCGACTCCCCCTTAGGTATGCCGCCGCTTGATTGACTTATCCCATTGGAACGCCAGATGCATGTTTGCTGAAACAATGTAGAGGAGGACGGTTTGCTCGAGTCCCTGCGCTGGATTGTCGAGTTTCTCGATATCTGCCCCGAAGAGGTGCTTCCCTTCACGCCCAAAATACTCGCTCATCTGCTGCCAGCGATGGCTAGCGGTGTCGAGTCGATACGCCAGGCAGCCGGGAGAGTCAACACCTCACTCATGGATTATGTCGTCTCGCTTTCCGACGAACCGGGGCTTCCCACTATGCAGCATTTGTCGCGGATACCCGGTCCGGAAGGCGTGTCGAGCAATCGAGCCTCGTTGTCAAGTTCCAAGGAGCTCGAGGTGCGGAGTCCTACACCCGCCCAAGGCAGGGCCATCCCAAGACAACCATCACCGGCGCCTTCTGCTCACACGGAGGCCGACCTTGATTACGCAGCCGCCGTCAACTCGCTGACCTTGCTTTTCTTGAACGACCACGAGGCCACTCGTGTAGCTGCGTTGACGTGGCTGATTATGCTGCATCGCAAAGCTCCCCGTAAAGTGTTGGCCTTCAATGATGGCACTTTTCCGGCCTTGCTCAAGACTCTCTCAGATCCCGCAGAGGCCGTCGTCACAAAGGACTTACAGCTCCTTTCGCAGATCTCGAGAAACAGTGAAGACGATTACTTCACAAACTTCATGGTTAACCTCCTCCAGCTCTTCGCTACTGACAGGAAGCTGCTTGAGACACGGGGTAACCTTATCATCCGCCAGCTCTGTGTCAGCCTTAGTGCCGAGCGCATCTATAGAACCCTTGCCGACTGCATTGAAAAGGAGGAAGATGTCGAGTTTGCTAGCATAATGGTGCAGAATCTCAACAATAACCTCATCACCGCACCAGAGCTGTCTGAGCTGCGCAAGCGACTTAGGAACCTAGAAACGAAGGTGAGCCTCGCCCCTCCCTCTCTCCCATACGTCCATCCCGGCCTACCCTTCCCAGGCACAATAAGGCTAATCATGAACCTTCAGGACGGCCAAACCTTCTTCGTGGCACTTTTTCGGTCATGGTGCTATAATGC
Organism: Phialemonium atrogriseum; assembly: GCF_030411735.1. Lineage (NCBI taxonomy): Eukaryota > Fungi > Ascomycota > Sordariomycetes > Cephalothecales > Cephalothecaceae > Phialemonium > Phialemonium atrogriseum. The sequence continues at coordinate 142,520 of NW_026848152.1, forward strand.
CGTTGCTACGTTCTCACTGTGCCTGCTTGCCCAGGCTTACGAACAAGCATATAACCTTCTTCTGATATTGTCTGGCAGCCCCCTCCTTTGCGTCACACGGCTCGTTGGATTACTAACGTGCTTCTAGCGCTGATCTTGAGATGACGGTCAATATCCTGATCCAGATCGACAAGCTGGTCCAGCTTCTCGAATCGCCCGTATTTACATGTAGGTTCAGTTTGACCGAATTCATTCTCAGCTACCGCCTTAGATGCTAACGGGCACGCTGGTAGACCTGCGTTTGCAACTCCTCGAGCCAGAAAGATACCCACATCTTTATAAATGTCTCTATGGTCTCCTGATGCTCCTCCCCCAATCATCCGCATTCGCAGCCCTCAAGAACCGCCTCAATAGCGTGAGCTCGATAGGATATTTGCACATCGCGCCCAGACCGTACGTCGTTTCCCTTGCTCCTCACGCGCCTCACCCTCGAAGGCAATCGCCTACTCTCTCACCCACCCATTCCTGCGAGAAATATAACTCAGACACTGACAGCTTGACACATAGCAATGCGACGACGCCAGGTAGTTCGAGCTTTGATAGACCTAACAGACTCAAGGGCGGCCGCGAGGATGGCATTATTCGCTGGAACGAGCTCTTGGAGAAGTTCCGCAGCGTCCAAGAACGAGCAAGACGGGCCCAGCGGCCAGGAGGCGACCTCGACCACGGGCCGACTTTTGGAGTTGGCGATCTGCGCCTTAGCGACGGGCTCGAGATGAAGGCAAAGGATGCGTCTCGTCCCCCGGCAAGCCAGCCCATGCCTGCGAAGGATCCGCCAGCACCCGCCGCGCCTGTTGTGAAGCCGCGATCGGGGCTGGGGAGGCAATTCGGGAGACTCGGAGGGGCGGTTTCGGGGCGAGGAAAGCGGAATCAACAATAGCGCTATCCCAGGCGATTGTCGATCTATCAAGTGTAGCATACATAGTCCTAGTAATATTTGGAACGTAATGTAGACTTATTAATCCCGGTCTTGACCTGGCTTGCCAACAAGCACGTGTATTGGTACCAACACGTGCCAATCATCGCGTCGGTTTCCTCGGCGTCTCCCGCTCGACGAGGCCTTCAAAGACGGCGTCTCTCCGCTGGGTGATACGCGCGAGCTCGTCGCGCAGGCTCTCCAGCTCCCGGCGCGCGGCGTCGGTGTCGGGGGGCAGGCCGCGGAACGACCTGACCCTGGCGTCCAGTTCGTTGCGCAGGGCGAGCAGATCCAGGTACTCGACCTCCTCGCGGCGGACCTGCTCGACCGTGGGGCTCGGGCCGCCGCCCACGGCGGCGGCGAGCGAGGCGACGCGGTCCTCCAGCTCGGGCAGGCGCGCGGCCGCGGCCTTGAGCGCCCGCTGCACGTCGAGATTGTTCCGCGCCAGGTCGGCGGGGGAGCGGTAGGCCTCCCCGCGGAGCTCCGAGGCGAGGGCGTGCGCCCGCGTCGTCGAGGCGTCGACGTGCCGCCGGAGGGAGGCGACCCGCCCGGCGGCGCGGTCGAGCTCCAGGGTCTGGGATTGCAGGCGAGATAGCGATGAGGCTAGCGAGGGCGCGTCTGGGTACGCGATGCCCAGCTCGACTGCCGTGCTGGCGAGGGCGTCTAGAGCGGAGCGGCCGTCGCGAGAGAGGCTGTCCTCTATGGCGTCGAGGACGTCGTCGAGGAGGTTGGCGGCGGAGGAGGGGGCGGAGGGATCAGTCTCGACATCCCGATCCCGGTCCCGGTCCCGGTCCCGTGCCGCATCCCAGGCCTCGGCGTCGCGGAGGGCGCAGGCTTCGGCGCGGGCGAGCAGGTCGCGCTCCTCGTCTGCGGGCTCGTTGAGGGCCACCAAGGCGAGGAGGGCGCGCAGGGTGTCTGGGTTGCGCTCAAAGGGCGGCGGGGCCCGGCCTCGGAACCGCGCGGCCAGCCAGCTGTCGACAAAGTTCCAGTCCTTGGCGGCGCTGGCGGCGGCGCGGGCCACGCTGGGGGAGAATATTGCTGCGTTAGGGGGGAGGTGGGCCATTGGTTTTATGAGGAGATGGGTGTTGTGGCTTTCTTTTTTCTTTTTTTGTTCGTTTATTATTGTTACTTATTGTTGGGTGTTGTAGTTGTAGAGTTGTAGAGTTGTCGGCCAACGGGCAAGCTGTGTTTCTTTTGTTGTTTGGTTGTCGGATATGAGCAGGTGACCACAAGAGACAGGTGCGTGAAAGGCCAGATTGATGATGACGGAAACTGGATTCACAATTGGTGTTGTGGCCGGTCCTTCTTTTGTTACCAGCTACAGAGAGTCATCCCATATCTTGAGTGATGGCGGTGGTTGAGGTCAACATCAAGGTGATATCCATGTATGGACTGCTTATGTAATAAGAACTTACACGAATTGGCACGCGTTCGTCAGAGATACATGTTCACCTCCTTTCAAGAGCTTACGGGTGAGCTTACGGGTATCCCACAGACAGACGAAACTGTCCTGGCACAAGTAAAGGAATGAGAGATGCGCAATGCAAACGTTGCGGCGTGTTGACCGCAAAAAAGGTATATTCCTAAAAAAGTATCTGCCCCGAGGACACAGCAGAAGCCAGCTGCATCCATCATCCCAAGGTCTATCCCATTGTAACACAACATGTTGAGCCTCGTTTGACGGCCTGACTTCTCTTGACGACTTCAACGGCGGGATTAGCCAGGCGAAGTGTCCTTAGCCCAACGCCCATTAATTAAGGCTCATGGCTTGCCACTCGTCCCCCATTTCTTGACCATCTCCGGCTGGGTTGAGGAGCACTCAGAGGCCCTTGGCGGAAGCGTCCTTGTACACACCCTTGGTGTCGAAGAGGATGACGTTGCCTGCTTGGTCGGTCATGGCGGCGACGTTTACCGGAACGCCCTTCTGGACGTTGGCTTGTCTCTTGATGAAGTCTTGACAACAGGTGTCAGTCCGTATGTACAATCTTCACGAGCCATATCTATCTCCTGTGCTTACCGTTGTGCTCCTCAGCACTGATGGCGAGGGCAACGCTGACGAGAGCGAACAGGCTGATGAGTGTGTACTTCATTTTTGCGGATTGTTTGGGGATGAGTTCAACTCGTGTGGGAGACGGAACTAGCTTTGAGAGTCGGCCGGCGACGAGACGTTATACCTGAATGCAATAAAATAGAGGAAGGCGAATGGAATGAAGAGGAGAGAACAGGAGTCAGAGGCCAACAGGTTGGGGGGAAATGGTATTTGTACCACTCCTCCTGCCGTGGGGATCCCGGGTTGGAGGTGATTGATGGACAGGCCTCAAAGCTTCAGCCGAAACGAAGCCGCGCAACAGATCGTCAAAGAGTTACCATACTATCCCTACGATTTGACGCCATGCATGAGAATCCCGACTGCCCCCATGCTTTCGGACGAAGACTGTCACTGGCCAGCCCTCATCACGAAGTTGGTTATGGGGGGTGAATTGAGGAAGGAAGGGTGGCTGAAACTCGGGAAGACAGCTTCCAGCCGAGACTAACAGGCATTGCTGCAGGAACCCACGCCAGTGAGTTAAGCTTGTTCGGTCCTGAATACCTGACAGCGAAACAATCCAGCAATGATTTGGGGTACGAGGAAGCGACGTGTTCTGGACCGCCAGGGGTTGAAACGCGCATTGTGACGGCGCAGCCGCTTAAATTTACAGTGGCCCCCGCGAGCCAAGCACAATCCCTGAACTTCGCCTGGACCTCAAAATGTGAATGCAGGTTGACGGGAGTGTCGGAGCACCCTGTCTGTCTTGGCACGCAAATCAGACAAGTTAGACAGCCAGTCCGTTTCCAGTCTTAATTGAGATGATGTCTGTGAAGCTGCAGGTTTCTGATTCTCTAGGCATGGGGCTGGTTGCACGTGATCAGGCATCCAGGAGATGGTAAAAGGTAAGGGTGCAGATAGACATGGTTGACGTATTATGAAGGAAAAATTGTACTTGATGCGAATCGACTCGGTATTTTGATAAGTGCTCCTTTGGCAGAGACATGTGTCATAGTTGATTGTCACCTAGGTGGTGAGGAGAGGTGCCTCCTCATATCATTGAGGCCACTCAGTCCCATCGAGAGCAGTTGCTTTGTTTCTGCTTATCGATAAGGAACAAGCTCAGCCGCCCCTCCAACTAGGCAGGTAACTTGGGCTTGGCAACGGACCCCACCAATTTTTGTACTTCAATTGAGGCTTGACTCATTTGTTTCCGAATGCGACAGAGCGTTATACGATATACCAGCCGGGTTTGCTTGACAACTCTAGCCTAGGCCATAATATCTTAGCCAATTACTCACCGACTACTCCTTCCATGTCAGGCAAGCAAGGTGCTAAGGGCGCTGCTGCCGGCAAGGGCAAGAAGGGTGCCAAGGGCGCCGCTGAGGAAAAGACCGAAGATGTCCTCCAGGCTGTTGTACGTGATCCTCTTATGTTGCCGCGCCGATCCTCCCGGCCTCCTATGCTGACAAGTGATCTCCCATCAGATCCTAGCAGACTCATTTCAGGATAGATTTAGGCCATTCACACTCGAGAAGCCAAGAGTGAGTTGCTTCCCTTTGCAGCGCCTCCTATCCTCGAGATGGGCCTGCTGACCGCCCTCACAGTGTCTCCTACCGCTGGCAAATACCCCTTTAATCGAATATACCCTCGAATTCCTTGCCATGAACGGTGTCCAGGAGGTCTTTATATATTGCGGCGCCCACACTGAGCAAATCGAATCCTACATCCACGAGTCCCCGAGGTGGAGCCCTACCGGCAAGCTCTCGCCTTTTTCTTCTCTCGACTTCATCCGGGTCTCAGACGCGCATTCCGTTGGTGACTTCCTAAGGGACCTCGACAAGCGAGGCCTAATCGGTGGCGACTTTGTGCTTGTCCACGGCGACGTGGTAGCCAACGTGCCCCTAGATGCCGTCCTGACGAAGCACCGCGCGAGGCGCGAGGCCAACAGGGACGCCATCATGACCATGGTTTTGCGTTCGGCCGGGGAGGACGATCACCGGACAAAATCACACGGAATCACGCCGGTATTCGTAGTCGAGCCATCCACTAGCCGTTGCCTGCACTATGAAGAGTTGCATCCTCTGCAAAGCGATCACTACTTATCATTGGATCCTACAATTCTCGACAATGCCGAATTCGAAGTCCGGAGCGACTTGATCGACTGTGGGATCGACATCTGCACACCGGACGTGCTGGCATTGTGGTCCGAAAGTTTTGACTACGAGTTGCCTAGGAAGAATTTCCTGCACGGTGTCCTGAAAGATTGGGAACTGAATGGAAAGCTAATACATGCAGAAATCCTCACCGAGGGGTATGCCGCACGAGCTCACAACCTCCAACAGTATGATGCTGTGAGTCGTGATATCCTTGGCCGTTGGACCTACCCCCTAGTACCGGACTCCAATCTGGTTGTGGGCCGTTCGTACAAGTTGTCAAAACGAGGTGTGTGCCTCGAGGATGGCGTGCTGATTGCACCAGACGCCAACATTACGAAGTCCGTGATCGGTAGGGGGACACGCCTCGGAAATGGCAGCACTGTGTTAAACAGCATAATTGGGCGGAGGTGCACGATTGGCAAGAACGTCAATATTGAGAACAGCTACATCTGGGATGCTGTAGTCATCGAAGACGGTGCTTCAGTGCATCGCTCGGTGCTGGGCAACTCAGTCATCGTAGGGAAGGCCTCCTCCATTCCAGAGGCATCACTTCTTTCATTTGGTGTCCATGTGGGAGATGGAATCCAACTAGCCACTACTCCAGCCCCTGTGCTTTCCCTGGTCGCCGAGGATGGGAAGCCCCTCGAGACAGACACCGAACTCGTCGGCCAGGCTGGAAGAGGTGCGCTCTACAGTGGCCTCGTCGACGACGACGAGGAAGAAGAGGAGAACGTGGACGAAGGTGATCCCTCGATTCTACAACGAGGCCTCATTTACTCCCTCGAAGGCCTCAACCTTTCTACGTCCTCCATATCGACCTTCGCCTCGCACGATTCCGCCGACTCGGACGAAGTGGACTCGCAAGTTGCGTCGCTCCAGGCAAGGGACCCAAGGAGCACCCGCAGCCGGCTCTCCTCGTTCGCCTCGTTCGCCTCGGACGACTCTGGCGCCGCAATCACAAAATCCGGCGCATTCCACGTGGACGCTGTCAACGGCCTTCTAGACGCCCTACGCGCCGACGACACCTCAGACTTCGACTCGGCCAAGCTCGAGTTCATGGGCCTGCGCCTCGCCAACGACGCCTCGGACCAATCCATGCGTCGGGCCGTCGCCGTCGCGTTCGTCCGCCGAGCCGCCGAGCTCCTGACCGCGGAGCACGGGGGGCTCGAGCCGACCAAGGCGGCAGACCGAGCATTTATGGAGAAGAGAGGCGCCGTCAAGTTCATCAGGGAGGTCGGGATCGGCGGGTCCGAGACGGAGCAGGTCGAGTATGCGCTTGCCACCCAGAAGGCGCTGCTGGGCGTCAGGGGCCTGGAGGCGGCGCGGGCGGGCACGCTCCTCGCGGCCATGCTGCAGCAGCTGTACAACCAGGACGTCGTCGAGGAAGACGCGATCCTGGCCTGGTGGGCTGATAGGCGCTCCTCCGAGGGCGACAGCATGGGCGCCGTCAAGGAGAGGTGTCGCGTCCTTGTCGAGTGGCTGGAGAATGCGGACGAGGAGGACAGCGACGAGAGCGACGGTGAGGACTAAATGGCGCTTGGAATTGGTTAGATGGCCGTCTTAGATGCCTCCGATGCCGCGGGACTGGCGAATATAGCAAGTGGCCCAATGTAAAATCACTCTGGCTCCATCTTAGTGGAGTGGCTTACTCTTAAACCTGCTGGCTTGCTTGATATTAATGAATCCTCGATTGGCCACCTGTGACAGTGCATATATTATGTAGATATCTACTCGGCTGTCGTAAAGAATCACACGCAAGTCATCACTTGTTTTGGGCGGACCTCATCTGGCCAAGAAACGTGATGTCTCTCCCCAGAGCCGTTGAGTTCGTGCCCGCAAGTATGGAACGTCAACTACACCTCACAAGCCACTGCCGCACCAAACTAAGATGTGAAGTTCGTTACTTTGTATCGAGACCGTATTTGTATTCGATTTCCAATGGGTCCTCCCACCCGACACCGATTACCATGTATTATCTATCCCCTAAGGGTCCAGCAATTCCACTGGACATAAAAAAGCCAAAAACAAATCAACCCCATGTAACGGACCCGGAGTCCTCCGGTATCAAGTGGAAACCCGAACAGACTACCTATCCTGCCGAGCAGAACAAAAAGAACGGGGTTTGGACAAACTAGCATTATGTTTAGGGCATCTTTCCAGCCTGCCTGCTTTTTTTCCCCGGCATCTCTGCCCTAAGATGCTCTACACCCCGTGGTATGTATTTCCGTATTCGTATGCAAGAATCGTTGGCCGTTTATGGTCATGGTGACGGCGGCCCCTACCCCTTTTTTATTTATTTAGTAATAATCACAGAGAAGCCATCAACCCAAGCGGCGCAGGATCCGGTCACACCGCAGATAGTGTAACCTCTAGGGGGTATCAGAGAATGCCTGCGAACGGAGGGAAAAGGTTAGTACGGATACTTTCTTCGCCTTTCTTTTTCGCAAGCCTGATGCATGCAGCAGGAGGAGGGATGACGCTTACGCAGAACCGCCGTGCGTGTTACCAAACATGGGAGATCTCCTCCCCAGGCTCGTCAGGACCTGGATACCATCGATCCAGAAGCCGGCTCTGACGAAGAAGCCGGTGATGTACTCCCCTCGACGGATATCTATAGCCAGGGCAATTTCTGTTAGCGTGCCCAATCTCCTGGAGCGGTCCGGCCCAAAAAGAGGTTACTACTGACCCATATCGAAAGCATCTCCGCCCTGTTTCCCTCCCCTCTTCCCAAACAGCTGGCGAGAGCCATCGTCGTAGACAAACTCGAGCCCGTCAACGGCGAAGCCGTGGTAGAAGATGATGCGCGAGAGAACCCTGTCCTGTCGCACGGAGCTCGTGAACACCACCTCGTGGGGCTGGCTCCCCTCCATCTTCGACAGGCCGAGCTGCTTGCCCCGATAGGCCGACTTGCCCATCCCGGGAAGGTTGCTGGGCAACTTGAAAGATGCCTCCTTCGAGCACGACTTCTTGAGGTCCTCGATATCCAAATTGCCGCCACCATGCGACTTGATAGACACCCTGACCATCCCTCTGCGCTTGGGTTCGGGCAGCCGGTTTCGCAGGTCGGCCTCGGTCAAGCATAGCTGGCGCTGGATGGACCCGTTCTCGGCAGGGTATTCAACCCACGTGTGGCACACGTCATCCCCTTCGCCGTAGATCTCTATGTAGGAGATTCCGGTCGCGGCCGTCACCAAGAGATTCCCCGCCTCTACCGGCCACGCCTGCACGCTGTCGTCGGGATTGAGCGGTGGGTCGTTGGGCAACCGGAAGCATTGGTGGCTGCGGAACCGCAGGCAGTCTAGACGATGCCAGGTACACTCGTCTTGCTGGGAGACGTTGCCGCCCTTTGACTTTGTCCTCGTCGAGTAGGCCTCGCGGGTGACAAATGTCCGGTTGAAAGTGACGTAGTCCCTGAGCATCACTCCGCTCTCCCGGTGGGGTAGGCCGAGCAAATGTCCCGTCTCGTGCAGGTGAGCACCAATTCCAATGTTGGCGGCTTCCCAAGAGCTTCCAGCATCGTTGCAGTCATTGCCCACATGGTTGGTGTCGGTCGGCGTGCAATCATTGAAGGCGGGCACCACCTCCTCAAAGCTGGTGGGGTAGCTCTGCAGGCAGTGTGACCCGAAGATGGCAAGCTGCAGGTCCCCCACGCATCCCCCCAGTGCTGCATGACCGGTGATGGTCCTCGAAGCTGTGTCCCAGTGAGAGTCTAAGAGGAGGACGGACACGTATTGTTTCTGGCCCGGAAGCGGTTTGAAGTAGTCCTTCACGGCGTCGGCAGCGATGCCGTAAAGGGCACCCTTGTCGGTCGCCTTGGGGTTTTGCTGTGCTCGGTTTAAATCCCGAAGCTCTGCGACCGTCTTGGTCGAGCGGATTACATGTACGCGGGCCTCGGCACGCATCATACCAAACTCACGGTCTCGCTGGTTGGTCGTTCCTGTTGTCCATTCCTCCTCAAATCGGAAGACCCGTCTTCCAAACTTATTCCGACACATCTGCTCCGCAGTGAAGGCTTGCCACAGGTAGGCGGCCATGCGGAACTTCCGAATCGCCGTGTCCAGCCCATTGCCTTCTCGCTCGACACGCGCGGGGACAGCATCGAAAGTGCCCGGTGAGTCTTTTCCGAGCAGGATGGCGAGCTGAAGGGGCGGTGAGTTTGTCGGGTTGAGCATGTGGATGGTGAGGTAGGAGGCGTGGATAGGATTAGAAGAGCCGCTGTTGGCAAGCTTCGGGCTGGAGAAATCAAATCGTATCCTGTTGGCACCGGGCAGCATGTAAACCAATGCCTTGAAATGTGAGTCGTTAACCGGCCAGTAGGTTGGTGGGAAACCATCGTCTAGCCGGCTGATGGTAAGGTTCCCGTTGAGAGACTGTTGCGACGGATCGCCTATTGTCCCGTACACGAGGAGGATCTTCTGGTAGACCTGCACACTGTTAGTTTGTCTGATGTCCGGCGCGCAAGGGCGCAGCTCCGAGATGATCGGATGAGCGGGAAGCGGGCGCAAGAGTAAACCTCAGTTTAACTCACCCAGGAATTATCCGACACGTTGGTAATGCGCGGAGAGTAGGCCGAGACGGGCAATGCCGGGCCCCGGCCAGCCTGGACTGGTGACCCCAGGCCGGCCATTCCGGAAACGCTGTGCCGGTTCGTGCTGCCGTTGGTGACTGATTGCAAAGTAGGTCGTACAGGGGTGGCGGGAGCGTCCAATTGATCCTTCAGCTGCAGATTGATAGCCGAGTCGGACTGGTGAGCAACGGATGGAGGGGTTAGAGAGCCGGCGGTGGGAGCCGTGCCATTGCTGCCGTCGCTCGAGGTATCTGTGGAATGGTCGGTCCTGAAGCTGGCTCTCGATCGTCTTCGTAGATTTTTAAAGTTGAAGATTGAGGGTGCCATGGTTGGTTTTTTGGGGTGCAGGGATCCGCTAGAGGACGACTTGAGGTTCGTTCCTCTGCGCGGTTCGAATTGACGGATGATGGCTATATTGCCATGAGAGGCCAAGACGAGTGAGTGTTAGGCAGGTAAGGTAGCAAATGCAAACTGGCCACTAGAAAAATGAAGACAAAAGCAACTAAGAGGAGACAGTGATCAAGAAGGAGTGGCTGTAAGTAAAAGATAGGAGGATAGGTAGGCAGCGCAAGCTTGTCGGAGTCGAGGCAGGGTATTATTCCCCGGTCTGAGGTGGATCTATTGCGGGTTTGTCGTTGCGATGACGTATCCTCCTCCTCCCTCTAAGAAGACAGCTTCGGATTTGTTAATTGGCACTTGGCGCCTATTCTGTACCTCCCAGTACCTCCTAGTACCTCCGGGTTGACAAAGATACCGAAAGCAATCGGCAGGCTACCAAGAGCGGCTTTTGTGGCAGAAAGGCGTCGTTGGTTAGATTGTTGAAGTCGTGGCTGGTGGTGGAGCAGCTTGTTCCTGGACCTGGAGTTGTAAGGATCCCATCCATCACTGCTTGGTACCTATAACCGCAAAAACTCAAACTTGGAAGCAGTGGCCACGAAACTTGGAAATGGAGGAATGAGGAGCCGCAGAACAGGACCAGCTCCTGGAACGTGGATGATTTAATTAATAGATGATAGAAGTCTCATCGGGACATGTTCATGTTCGTAATACGAGGAGACAAAATGGCTTAGAGAATTAGCGGCCCCTTTCTGGCGAGATCGTATTCAAGGCCGTTCGAATAGGCATGGCGCAAACGCCATGTGGCGTTTGGCCTACCGCCGATAAGAGCTCTCGCTTCAGCCACAGAATGGATGGATCGCAGGAAGCTATTCGCTATAAAATAAGACTTCCGGATCTGTCGTCATGACCAATGATATCACCTCGAATAACGCCACTGGCCGTGGTCGAGAAGCGATGTCCGAGGATAACTGGAAGCTACTATGCAGTCCACTACTTAATGGACGACACCTTTGATACCAACACCGGAAAGACGAATATGTTGGTCCAATCCGCGTTTGATGATGGCTCACTGCTCTTATAAAACAGTACCACAAACAAAACAACAGAGGGATGGAGATCATGGTTTCTTATCGTCATAGCGTCGCGTCCGTTGCTATGCACTGGAGACGGATGCACTGGTGTGTAAATACCTAAGTACAGTACGTGAGTACCTAGCCCCGTTACCGTCTTGTAGGGATCTAAATTGCTCTGCGGCACGGCTTCGCTGTCGGCATGTGATTCGTCGCAGCCAGAATTCAAGAAGTCTGTTTCCAACGATTGCCAGTATCCACGAGTTCAGCCGCCTGCCGTTTTTGCGCCCGTGCGAGTCTCTCCTATTTTCTTATTCTTTTCTTTTATCCCGTTCATTTTTCTTCTTCGGTTTTCATTTACCCACTCCCGTCTCTCAAAGGAGGGAGGTTGGGCGAGATGGATCAGATCAACTGGAATCATGGGAAAGCTTACATAGTAGCTCGCCGTGCTAAGCCTTCATGCTGTAAGCCATCAAGTCATACGTCCTGTTGGAGGTAGGTAGGGCAATCGGCACCTGTGTGTACCCTTAAGTTGGCAGATGTCCTCTGTACGCATGTACCTAGGTAGGTATGTATGCATGTAGGTACACCACGGGGAAACCTGGTCGATGGGGTGTCATGGTCGTGCTTATTCAGGCAAGGCGTAAGCTGCAACCCGGGCTGGACTGGGATGTTAAGAGGTCTCTGTTTGCTTTGCTGGGCCTGTAAATTAGTGCCAGTGCACCGCTTGTCGGCGGGCCAATGCTACCCACTTGGACTGGTTTCCACAGGAATGTCGAGTGGATTTTGCTCTCTCAGGCTGCGAGCCAGACTCTTGGACCTCACGACTCCTCTTCAGTCCAAAGTGCCAGATTCCTCTCCCTTCCTTCCTACCTGTACCGAGTCTGCCCAATTTCTATCTCCTCTCCCTTTTCACTTTCCTCGTTTTCCCCCGTTGATATACTTGGCCTCAATTCAGTTCCAAAGTCAGCAAAGACCGCCAATCTGGGCCCCTCGCCGTCGCTTGCAACTCCCTGTTGGCGCCCGCCACTCCCGAGTCTAGCAAATCTCTTAGCCAAGCCCACGGTGAAACCCACCTCACAACCTCACCACAACCAGACGAGACCAGAATAAATCTGCCGCCTTACTCGGATAACAGAGCAAGCGAACATGTCGTCGCCGTGGAAGACGCAGCCAGAGGCTGTAGCAGACAAGGTCCTCAAAAGGGCTGAAATCAGCAAGGTATGTGCCCCCCCTTGCCTCCCAACAACCCTCGAACCTCATCATCCCATGATGCTAACAAGTGTGCACCACCTTGATCTAGATGGCGCGAAGACTACAGAACCGTCTCGCACTTGCACAGTTCAAGACGAAGCACGGCTGGGAGGACCTCACACTCGACACCCTCGAGCCAAAATTCGAGGAGGAGATTAGGAGGAAGAGGCTTTCCGAAGGGGACGTTCTGTCCGACTCGTCTTCCAGTGCCTCGGACCTCCCTTACCCCACGAGAATGTTGATGAGCTCCCCTCTCAAGGCTCCCCTGTTTTCAGACGCAATTGGGTCTAGCAATGGCAGCACAGGCCACCGCAAGCGCACATACATGGCTTCCTTCGACCATGCGCTGTCAAGCCCGAGCAAGAGATTCCGCCCGTCGCCCACCGCACACAGATCCTTCACGATCAGCCATGCGACATGGAAGGACCATCACCAGCTCGCCCAGTCGTCGCCCATAAAACCAAGACGGCAACAGCACTTTACAACCTCTACCGGCCCCGATGTCTCCTTCTTCGCCAGTTCCCGTCAGGCTGGCCATGCCCGGAATTTACCCAACTACGTCGCTCGTTCCGACGACGACGATGGCGACGATGACGACGACCTCCTTCCTGCCCATTCCTTCCGCGCGAGTCATAGTCGCACATCGCCGCCTAGTACACCGCCGATGCGAGGTCGCAGCAGCCTCGCTCGCCGGAATAATAAAGATAAACAGAGCACCGCAGCTACCGGAACCAAGTCGGCCGAGGAAGGTGTAGACCTTCTCCTCTACCTCGCAGCGTCCCCGTCGCCAGCCAACAACCCCCAAACCAAGACCCGCATGGAGCCGCCTTCCACACCACCGCCCAGGAACAAGCTCGCATTGCCGTCCTCAATGATGACCACACCTGGCGGAGGCAATCCCTTCCTCAACACCCCCGGCTTGGGTTTCGACTTCTCTGACTTCGTCCACATGACTCCGAGTCCTGCCCAAAAGCCATGGAAGACGCCGGCCACGATGAATGGAGGCAAGACACCGCTCAGTCTAGCAAGGAGGCGACTCACTTTTGACGACATTCCTTGACTGGCCCTTGAGCTCCTTCTGCCGTTTCTTTCTTCCTTTTCTCCTATTGCTCATTAATTGCCTTGTGTGCTCTCATCACTGTCGATGTCCAGCAACTGTTTTTTCCAGCCTCGTCCCCCCCCCACCGTTATGTGGCCATTGACTTTACTATGTAATGATACCTGGCAGTCTATACTTGCATACACAACACACATGTCACTGCAATCATTCCGTTCCCTCTATTTTTTCTCTTGTCGTTCCCCTACCTCTACTGGGTCGTGTCTGTCCTATCTTGTTTGGAGAAATCGGAGTTTTGTTTGCAAGGGCAGCTCATTTTACTGCTTGCCTGCCTTGTTCAGCCAGCCACGGCTAGCAACTTGCTAATTGACCGGTCAACATGACTGGACCGCCACTACGGGCTCTCAAGGAGAAATGGGCACTGAGAGGGGGGTCGGTCGGATTCGGAATACAATGGTCTTTGTTTACGGTACTGGACGCAACCCATGCAGCAAGTACCTGCAGGTTGTTGGAGGGAGTTGGGAAAGGGGGGACGTCACGTCATGTCAGACAACGTGTGTGGTCAATGAGCACCAGAAACTGGTTGGTTGGTTCTTGTCAATTGGCATGGGTGTCGTGGGGTCAAATCAATTTACGCGTTACAGAGGGGGGGGAATGGGAATGCATGGACCCCGCAGTGACTGGCGCGAGTCGGGGGTCGCGACACGCGACTTTTCGTGTCGCGCTCTGTGGCCGCTTTTGGCACTAGTGTAATTATCGGATAGCCAATCAAATTCGCTATCGACGCTATGAAATGAGGTCAGCCAAAAAGTCAATTCAACTCTTTGCGCCATGTTTCTCGCTTGGCCTCAGGAGAGCAGTTTCCGGAAACAGCCAAAGACTGGGAGACGGCCGACCTACCTAAGGGTTTGGTCATAGTTGTTCTCCCGGGCGCTACACGATACGGGCGGATCTATCGGAAACATGTTCTCATCAACACGTAATTATCATGGCCCGAGAGGAGTCGTGCCGTTTTTTTGTAAAATGCTTTACCAATTGAACATTTGCCAAGCGAGTGTATGCCCATCTGCTGGGCCCCAAACCACGCCCCTGGGGGACTATATATGCGTAACCCCAATCTCCATCCAAGCTTGTCCCCCCACCTTTTCCCAACGTTCAGTCGTATCATATCTACACTGGCCACCAAGTGCAACCACCTCCACCGCTGTCCAGACCCGTAGAGAGAAGAGAGAGTTTGGTCTTGCGACGGTTGCTGAACCAGAATATTAGGTGAGAAGGTACACCTCTGCCACAGGGAAGAGTTGGACAGGTCTGGTAGAATCGGGACAAGACCAAGATGCCCTGCGGATAGAAGAATGAACACAAGATTAAACTCCTCGGCGCCGTACACCGTTGACACCTCGCCACCTAACTCCCTCCTTTTTCGCTGACCCATCCACCACCCCGTTTCCGTTCAGACAACGGAATGGGGTAAATGAAATAGAAAATAAAAGAAAAAAGGAGGAAAGGAAAAGAGAAAGAGAGACAGCAGGGAATTGCCCGTTGGATGCTAGTAGTAGCAAGCCATGGACCATCCCCTCGTCCCCTCGTCCCATCATACACGTCTTGGACCTCAAAGAACTTCAAGAGGCCAGCGACTTCTTCATCCAGGCGTTCGTAAATGCTCACATAGCCTTTCCGACACTGTTCACGCTCCCTCCGCTGTCCCTCCTTGGCCGGTTCCCCTTGGCGGCGTCCTTCTCGAGCCGGCTGCGCCAGGCCTGAGTAGGGCTCTCGCGCCGCTCGGGGGAGTCCCTCCTCGAGACGGCGGGCCCGACATCTGGGCCGGGGTCGCTCCAGTCGCCCATGCTTACTCCGCTCGAGTACTTGCTGCTGAAGCTGTCGGAGCGCGCGTGCGCGCCCGGCGGCCTGCGGAGCTCTCCCGTGCCCACGCCGCCGCTCAGTCGGCTCGTGCGCGCTCCGTCGCTGCTCCCGGCCGTGCCGGCCGTGCTGCTGGACATGCTGGCCTTGGCCTGGCGGGCGCTGGCAAGCAGCTCCGGCCGCTCAAGATCGAACGGGTCGGAGCGAAACTTGTTGTTGCGCCGGACGGTGTATGATTCGACGCTGGCGACGCTCTCACGGCCCAGTGTGCTTGCCGGCCAGTTTGGGTTACCGCTGACGGACTGGTTGCGCGATCGGCGTATGTCTGCAATGTAGGTTGACGGCTTCGGCACGGTTGGGCCCGAGCCCGAGATGGCATTGCTGTCCGAGAACGGGTTGTTGGGCTGAGATACCACCAGGGGCGCTGGCTTGGCCGAGCTGCGTGACAGAGCGTTTGCGTCACTGAAAGGATCATCCGGGTTGCTGTTGCTGTTTCCGTTGCTGTTGCTGCCGAAGGTGAGGTTCAATCCTCCGAGGAAGTGTTCGGCAGAACCAGCGCTGCCATTCTTGCGAGAGACGCTGGCCCGCCGGCGTTGGGCTTCCCGGTCTATCTCGCGTTCGTCCATGCCCAGAAGGGTCAGGAAGTCCGGCTGCGAGGTAAGAGAAGCCTTCTTCTCGCTCGAGCCGCGCGCAGTACCGAAGGGGTTATTCGCGCTGGACTTTTTGTTCCTCAACCGCCAATTGAAACTGACATCGGCGGTCAGTCGAGACCACCAATCGAGGAAGCGGTCTTTGGACGTGACGTCGGCGGCGCTGCCGCTCAGGGCCGAAGAATTGGCACGGCTGTGAGTACTGACGGGTTCCATGAACTGTGAATTACCACGATTCATATTCACCGAGGGCGCGTCGGTGCTGCTCCGGGTCACAATGCGGCTGAACCGGCCGCGGATCTTCATGACGTTATAACCAATTGCACTTCTGACCCTCTCTGACATGGGCGTGGGCCCGATGCTGCTGCGATTGATAACATATGGGCCTTTTTCGCCGGGTCCAAAAGTGTTGTCGATGGTCAAAGGCGTCAAGAGAGTGCTCCGGCGCTTCTTCATTACCCTGCGTCTCCACCACCAGACGAAGAAGGCGACGGCGCTGATGAGTATCACTCCGCCGATCACGCCGCCGGCCACAGCGACAGTCGACTGCACCGCATTGTTGTTCGACGACGGTACCGCACTGACGACTCCGCTGCTTGAAGAGGCGACATCTGTGGCTTGCTCCGCTGCGTCGTTGGATGCCGTCCCGATGGTGGTAAACAGGGGAATTGCATCCCCTGTTGGTGACGTCGCAGGGTCATTCACATCGGAGAGAGCTGTTACTCGGCCTTGAGTCGGCTGAGCTTCTGCCACGGAGGCTGTGGATATTATGCTGGTATCAGCTTGACTGGTCTGTATTCCAGACGGTAATGCCGTCTGTGATGCTGTCTGTAATGCTTGTGATGCTTGTGAGGGGCTTGCGACTGTGAATGTGGGGATGGCTGTGCTTGCAACGGGGGAGGACTCAGGAAGAGGCGTCGACACCAGCGCCTCGGGGGCAATCACTACTGAGGGCTGGATCTGTGCTTGGGAAGTGTTGCTTGTGGTAGAAGTGGTGGATGAGGCAGGTGTGTCACTTGTCAGGGAGGAGCTCGTCGTACTCGTGGAGCCCGTACCAGAAGTAGCCGTGATCGCGGCAGCGGTCTCTGCGGCGTCCTGTGCTGCGGCCGTGGATTCCGCCTGGGTGTTGAACGAGTCGTCGTTCCCGTTCGGGTTCGCATTCGCGGCCGCGTTCGCCACGTTCGCTCCTGGCTTCGGCACTGCCGTACATCTCCTCCCGTCGACGGTCGTCACGAAGGCCCCGCCTACGAGGTTTCCACTCGACATGTTGGCCCGACTCCTGTCTGTCCCCGACTCTTGAAAAAAATTCCTTTCTTATTCGGCGATTCCAGTCGCTGCGAAACGGAGGGAGGGAGGGAGGAAATTACAAAGGACAAGCCAGGGAAAGGGAAAGAAGAAACCGGCCTCTAGGGCCTTCGAAGTCACTGGGAGATCATGAACTGGATGAGAAGGAGGGGAAAGAAGAAGTTTCCTTGGAAAGGAACGAGAACAACACAACAAGATCACAAGGGGACGGCGGCTAAAGACGAGCCAGCGAAGACGATGATGCGGATGAATCGACGAAAATCAATGGAGAAACGGGAGAAGGGAAGATCTGGGGAGGTTGTTGACGGAAGTCCATCAGAGTCTTTCCGTTCGCCCCTCGAGCCGAAAGGGAGGTTTGGTTTGCATCACTGAGTGGAACGAGATGGGCGAGATGCTGAACCTGCAGGGCCCACGGGGGGCATTGATTCTCTGGCAGCATCAAGACTGATCATTGTTTGATACATGGGTGCGGCTGGCTGGGATTGGCTAGATTGCGCTGCCAACGGGAACAGATGTCAGAGAGGGACAGCCATGAGCCTCATCCAGGGTCTGGGACCTTGGGCGCTTTGATGTGCGGACCCCTGTCCTGCGACAGTCTTGAGGCACGATAAAACTTGGGTGGGTTGGCGTCTCCCCCTGATCCGTCCCACCAGCAGCGGGGAAACGACAGAGGAGGGGTCTCCCAGGGACGCAACATCGGCCCCGTGGATATTATTTGAATTTCCGAATGGAAGCGACTAGAAGCAAAACAAGAGTAATAATAATAAATGAGAGAGATGCAAGGAAGATACCTACAGAAAGTCCAATGGAAATTCGAAGGACTTTGGTGAGGGAGGCGAAGCGCCTCAGGTTCCCAGGCTTGGTTGAGGAGTAAAGCACGTGAGTCGGGACCTGAATGGACAGAGCGGGGCACCTTGCACAGTTTCGTCCCAGCGCACCTACCCCAACGGGGCTTACTGTGGTAGAGCGTAGAGCGATTGCCC
This sequence comes from Phialemonium atrogriseum, assembly GCF_030411735.1. NCBI lineage: Eukaryota > Fungi > Ascomycota > Sordariomycetes > Cephalothecales > Cephalothecaceae > Phialemonium > Phialemonium atrogriseum. The sequence continues at coordinate 160,745 of NW_026848152.1, forward strand.
TGAAAAGATCACTTGCCTCCTCCGTACCTTCAGTCTCTGGTAGTTACTTCTACTGTGGCAGTCTAGGACGGGCGACTCTTGCAAACTCTCTCATCTCAGAGCCGTGTGACCGCCTCTCGTAGCCGCCAACATGCAGAAGGCTTCTCGACTTTTCTAAAAGCCAAGCGTGGTCTAAGAAACTGGCCGGCGTCTGGCTATCCGGCGGCCTATTCTGCAAAGTCTAGCTCTGTTAAGTTTGTTTCTCCCTGCTAGATCTACGGGACATCAAACTCCATCAAGGACTATGACCAGAAGCCGGCCGCCAAGTCAAATCTTGTTCGGTAGCGAAAGTTATCAACATTGTCGACATTATAGAGGAGCTTTTCTGCGTATTGTATCTGGACTCTGAGCCGCGGAGCTGGTCGCGTGGAAGAGAGGTTTGAGTGTCGATTGGCATAGTTCGATCTAACGGCCATACATCAACTCCCTTCTCTCACCTAGGTAATGTAGATAGGTGGTCAAGTGTAATGCACGGCTTATGTACAGATAGAAACTCGCCTCTTCCCTCCGGGTCCTCATTTCAGGGTCGATGGCGCATCGTCTTGACAGGGTAAGGAAATTGGAGACCCAACCAAAATAGAATAGATTTGCTGGCCTTGCATAAAAATGGCAGCGGGATAGGCGAACGCACGGCCACTTTACCATCAACCTCCGACGAGTTCCTGTCACGACCAACCTCAAACAAGGACCGAGGAACAAGTTCGCCAACATCTTTCCCCCGCGCCTCTTCCTGCGAAGTCTGGTAGTGGTGCAGCTATTCGTTACCTGGTATTGGCTAGAGTTGCATCTTCCCAAGCGCGCTGGCCAGAACAAACCAGAAGCGGAGTTGAGGACAGACACCACTGTGGCAGAAGCTGGACTAGCATCTCTTCGGGCTCGATCCGAAATTGTCCCATCTTCCCAAGAATTACACTAGAGTGTCTGGGGTTTCTCAATTGAGACTTGGAGAGAACCACGTTGCATCCGTCCATCTAGCCAAGTTCGAGTCGTAACTATCTAGGGCTCAATCGTCACCATCATGTTTGGCAGCTTCGCCCACATCAGTGAGTTGCCAACCTCGATTCCTTTCCTTCCCCTTTTGCTCTTTGCCCTTCATTCCCCTCCCCCACCTCCCCGGCCAGCCCTTATGCAAGACATGGACCTGCCAAATTCTCTACCAGGCGCTATTGTTCGTGGCGTCTTGTAGTCCATGCTCGGGAGTCCTTGGGCCGGAGCCATCTTGGGCCGGTATCCGATCTGAATGTTATGCTATGCGGGGACTTGGCTGGATCACCCTCTTCCCGGTTCCCTCGTTTTGTGTGATCGGCTGCACATCGCTTGTTAGGTCACGTCCAGTCGGCCATGACAGCGTTCAGTCTTTTCATTTTGATTGAGAGTGACAGCTGTCATCTGATTGCTCGCTCTGTGTTTAGTCCCAGCTCCGGTTGACGCCGCCAAGCCCCCGCAAGACGTACCTCCGCCAACACCCATCAACTTCCCCCGTTGCCACCCCCAAGCGCACAGTCAGGATGGGCCCGGGCCAGAGCAACCTTTGGCCTTAACCTCCCTTCTACAGGGCATTGTCCGGCCCACTGAGGTTAGTCTGGCCCACTTCGAGGCTCTCGGTGTCCACGTGATCCAGGGAGCTTCCGCCGCCGATATCATCCCGGACCCGGCATTCATCCCGGACTTCGGTGCTTGGGATCAACTGTCGCCGGACGAAGCCCATTCAACCAACGAGTCAACGCGAAGACTTCTGAATGCTGGCAACTTGTCGCCAGGATGTCTAATCTACCTAGATCGCAAGCGCGAGCTGTCCATACCCAACGAGGCTGCTTTTCGCGCGGTGCGGAGGATTGCTGCCCCCAAGGGCCAGAGCCAGGCTCGTCTGGGAAATTCGTTTGAGTTCTTCCGCCACCTGGAGGTGTTCGCCTCGTTTTGGGATGACACTTCGGTGAGCAAGTCTGAGCGGGCCAAGCAAGATGCCGCCGAGTCAGGAGCTTCCGACTCCGCCGAAGCTGGAACGGCGCCGGTAGATACTCCGACGTGCTGGACTTTCTCCCGCACCGCCTCTGGAAATCAGATGCCCCCAGAGTACCGGCATAATATTGTGACTGCGTTCCTCAAACTCGTCGCGTATGACTTTGGATGCAATGTATCGGCGCCGCGAACCGAGCCGAGACTCTACATAACCTCCCCGGCCTCATCCCCGGGTGGTAGCCCTCCTGCTTCGTCAGGTTCTTCGGCGTCGTCAACGCCGCGGAGCTCTTATTTTTCTTCCGGCTGCACCTTTATCTTCCGAACTCCCAGGACTCGTGAGGCAGCCCGTGCCGGGATCGTGGAAGGCCCACTCGCCGCAGTTAGTGCTCGTCACACGACCTCTTTTCCGCCCCTACGCCCGGCTCCGGCAGCACCGACCTCGTCACCTGCTGCGGCTTCGGCGGCCGAGTCTCCGGGAGACATGTCGACGGATAAAGACTCGATTATGGACCTGGCCCGCGAGCTTGTCGCCGCGCTCCTGACAGCCCAGCACCGCGCCCGGCAGGGCAAGACCGAAAAGCGCATTGGCCAAGACGCCTGGTGGGCGACAAAGCGGCGCTGGGGCGGCGGCCCGGGCGGCCCTATCGGCCGCGAGATTGAGATGCAGTCGGGAGCCGACCAAACCATCGGTGACAAGGACGAGCCGCCAACGCCATTGGCCGCGTCATCCCCGGCCCCCCAATCGCCCTCCGCCGATGCACTGGTGGCGGCCGAAGGACCGGCAGCTCCCCGCCTCGACCTCCCAACGGGCCTGCGCCGGCCGTCGCGCGCCACCGACGTGGTTCCCCTGATGGCCAAGGGCCCGAAGCGCCTCAAAAAATCCGGCAACCTGCCCGTGTACGACAACTACAGGAGGGTGCGCCCGCCCGGCCCGACTTGGGACAGCAAGACCAAGTACGCGGCCATTGGGCGGCGCTCGGGCACCGACTACGATGACGTGTTCATCATCAGCTCCCTGTTCCACCACATCAGCGTGCTGCGGGTCCGGGTGCCCGACCGGCTGCTCGAGGTCCTGGAGGGTGCGAGCTTGGATGATTCTGAACCGGTCGGCGCCGGGGACGCTGAGGGACAGGGCCCGAAGAGCTGGGGTCGGTTGGAGGTCTGGAGGAGCCCGTGGTATGACTTCTTCAAGGTCGAAGAGCGCCTGGCGGCTATGCAGTTGATCTGGAGCATGATGGCGTACCTTATGAGGAAGGAGGAGGAGGCCGAGGGCGGCGAAGATGTGACAATGGAAAATGCTTGAGAGACGCAAGCAATCCGTCCCGGCTACGTCGTAGACGAAGGATCCCGACGCTTCGGCCAAGGGACAGACATGAGAAAATGTTGATGGCGGGCTCTAACGACCAGACGAAACACGGCAAAGATTGGCATTTGGATTTCATAGAGTCAGGTTTGCGCTAATAAACGGCGACTACGCAACTCTTACACTGACGGCACTTGCTGGTTAGTTAGCCCTTTTGACCCAAGTGATTGACACAACGCCGGGCCAGTCATGCAGGAGCAGTCAGCTCAAAAGCTAGCTCCTCCCAAGACCTGCCTGCAGGATCTTCGGACGGGTAGGGCTGGCTTCGGGATGTGTCACCTTTTATCGGCGGTATTTAGGGGTTGCCCGGTGTCAAGTGACGGCCGATATCAGCTCCATCTGCAAGTGTCAGGGTTATGCAAAGCTGAACCCCCTTGCGATCCGCGATTGGCTAGCCCCGAGTTCAGCTTCGCCAGAGCGATTGTGGCGCTCGCTATGGCTTGTTATTTGTCCGGTCAGCTCCGAAGCTTTACCCGTTCTAGTCGCAGTACATGGTACCACCGCGCTGGTACCACCAAAAAATACGCAGAGACCAGTGAGTGTGAGACCACGAGCTGGGGTTACTCGTCATGCTTATCTTTCCCAGGCATAAAAAACTCCTGGGGAGAACTGAGATGGCATATCTGATCCATTGGTATGGGACTATGAAGAAGGCGTACCTTGCTAGACAAGCTTATTTCCCACGCGCTGATAGACACGGCTAAATCTGCAGAATGCCCTCCATCTGAGACAGGCGATCGAATTTCAGCTCGTCGTGCAGTAACAAGTACGCAACCCAGATCCCCAACTTCAAAGTAAGTAGCAGACATCTCACCGCCACATGGCCCTTCTCGCGCGCAAATGTGTGTTAATGGCTTCCTGTCAAAAGAGGCCTTCAGCGAACCAAGACCCGTACTTATAGAATACAGCGCACAAAGAGTAATCTCCGAGGTCGAGTGGGAATGCCGGGAAGCTCTGGAAGATCGGCCAAGCTCCAGCCAGTCAGTCCAAGAAACTCGGATTGAAGACGAAGAGCGGCTGACACTACCTTTTGGCCTGTTGCTCAGCATTAATGCTTTGTAACAACACCTGCCTTGCCCGGTGTAAGAACGGACAGCATCGTAACACAGTCCTCGGCCGCTGACAACAGTAACTAGGTAACGACGATTGTCTAGATTTAACATGGAGATGACGTACCTAGCAGCATGCATTCCGCGCGAAGTACCTATATATAGTAAACACTAATAGTAACCAACTGCCTAGAGATAGTTAAACTTGATTACCAGAACGATACTAGTAGACCATGAGTGGCATACTCTGCTGAAGGACTGGCTGAATGGGATTGGTTTATTGCGTCTTATCCAGCTTGACTTGCTTTGATGCTCTGCTTCTAGCAATCTTTCTCCAAGTTTTCAGCTGTGTGGGTGAATGGCAAGGGTAACTTGGGCCGACTTGCCCCACCCATTCCCTTACCCCATGCTGGTGATCATTTCTCGGTGTTCCCCAGCTGAGCCAATCACCGTTTCCAGCGCCCGCATCGCTATTCGCCGCTCCGCCTCGCACAAGCCCAGCAGATTCTCATTCTCGACCTAACTGTTATTCCTACAACAACAAATAAACGCCCTCGCTCGCGCCCCAAACATCCAGACCCTTCTCGACTTAAGAGACCTCTCAAAGCGTGGCAAACATCCCCCCTGCAGGTGTGTTGTCACCCAAACCGTGCGGCTGTTGGTCTATTGAGCCCTCAGACCTCACGCCCTTTGTCGCTCTTCACCTCTCGCGACCGCCATTCCACTCGTTGCTTCTGCCAACCATTACTGACTTAAACGCGTTAAGAGGATTGATTAGCCCGAACCCATTCGATACGTATTTCCGTCCACATCCTCCGACACCTTTACCACCTCCGACCTCGTACTGCCCGGCTCGGTCTAACAAGAAAGACCTCGGCTTCCTTAATCCTCGCAACGCAGCATCCCAGACAAAGCCCGAAAGCTCAGACTCGGGGAAGTTTTTCGCCCTTCACCACTGAGAGGCCGTTTTCGGCGCCTTGCCGGACACCCGATTCGCGCTCCCTCTCTATATACAGATTTTAGACATCATCTTGTGATGTCGGGATTCCCCGGTGCCGGCTATCACGGGGGTGGGGGTGGATATGGTGGTCAGCCGGGACAATCACAATACGGAAACTACCCTTATCCGTATGACCTCCCTGACAACACCAGACGGCTCCCAACTTTGATTCTAACGGTCTCACAGTCCACAGCCGTCTTACGGTGCGTACCAGCAAGGCCCTCCACAACCAGCCCCGGGCTACACGTATCACCAACCCTCGCCTCAGCCCTATGGCGGTTACCAACAGGTATGTGTTGCCTTGACTCTGAATTTGAATGCTCCGGCCCTGACTTTCTGTTAAGCCCTCGCCCCAGCCTCCCCCACCTCAACACCAGCAGTATGCTGGCTACAACGGACCACCTCAGAACCACTATGCTAGAGTCGGTAAGGAAGCCTGTCGCCCTAGACATGATGAACCGAGGCCTGATTGCCGCAGGAAACACCCCGAACTCGTATGCTCAGGGGAACCCCAGCGGTCCACCTCCGCCACCGTCGGCGCCGCAACATTTTGGTCACGGCGCTCCGCAGGGCTACGCTTTCCAGTACTCCCAATGCACTGGCCGCCGCAAGGCCCTTCTCATAGGCATCAACTACTTTGGCCAGCGCGGCCAGCTCAGGGGGTGTATCAATGACGTTAAGAACATGTCGGCCTATCTCGTAGAGAATTTCGGTTACAAACGTGAGGATATGGTTATCCTTACCGACGATCAGCAAAACCCGATGAGCCAGCCAACAAAGCAGAACATCCTACGAGCAATGCACTGGCTGGTTAAGGAAGCGCGGCCCAATGACTCGCTATTCTTCCATTACTCTGGTGAGTATAGCAATCCAATGCAACCTGCCAATCTGCGCCATACTGAACAGACTAGGTCACGGCGGCCAGACGAAGGATCTAGACGGAGACGAGGCCGACGGATATGACGAGGTCATCTACCCCGTCGATTTCCGCCAATTTGGGCACATTACCGATGACGAGATGCACCGCATCATGGTACAGCCGTTGCACGGCGGGGTCCGCCTTACCGCCATCTTCGACTCGTGTCATTCTGGCACAGCGCTGGATCTCCCCTACATATACTCTACCCAGGGTATACTCAAGGAGCCCAATCTTGCGAAGGAGGCTGGGCAGGGTCTTCTGGGCGCCATCTCAGCCTACAGCCAAGGCGACCTTGGGGGCGTTGCGAACAATATCATGGGCTTCTTCAAGAAAGCCGCCAACGGAGACGACGCCTACAACCGGACCATGGCTACCAAGACTTCCCCAGCCGATGTCATCATGCTGTCGGGAAGTAAAGATGACCAAACCTCGTGCGTATATTTCGCTGTTTCTACTTCACACGCATCGGGCATTTCTTGGATGGCAGTATACTGCATGGGAGTGTGGCTAACAGTCCATCTTAACAGGGCCGATGCGACCATTGCTTCACAAGCTACCGGCGCCATGTCGTGGGCCTTCATCACGGCTCTGAAGAAGAATCCCCAGCAGAGTTACGTCCAACTCCTCAACAGCATTCGGGACGAGTTGCAAACCCGGTACACTCAGAAACCGCAACTCTCTTGTAGCCACCCACTTAGTGAGACCTGCCCAGCGAGCCACGATGTTCAACCCATGAACAAACTAACCATATCTACCTGTCAGACACCAATCTCCTGTTCGTGATGTAAATACGATCATTGTAATGATGTACAGCCTAGCGGGGTATTATGCACTGGAACGACACATAATGAAGTTATGGGGATACACTTATTGGATAGCGCGTTGTCACCCTAGGAAACCCCTTTGTTGCTTGGAACCCAGGGCAGGCTGAATAAACAAATTCCTGACCGAAGACTTTCCATGACATGCCTTATGCGGTAGGTATACTTAGGCCAAATTGCAGTTAGTAGTCGCCCATCCATCCGGATGCCTTCCATTTCATGGGGCGGGCACATGTTCATTAGTCAAAAAACCTGTCTGCTCGTTTCTAAACCAAAAGATTTTCGCCTTCGCCTTCAGAATCCAGTCCCATGGGCTGTCCCTCCATAAAACAAACAAACGATCAGTTTACTCATCGCGTGATTCTGCCTTAAACCGTACCGAAACCCCTTCAACGATGAGAGATGCTGAATACACAACCGATGCAAGCCCACTATGCCGACCGAGAGAGAGGCCATGAATCCAGTCCAATGCCCAGACACCGCGCACGGAAATAAGATCGATGACTCGGGACAATGCCAGCCAGCTCAGCCCGCGACCTCTCAGTGCCCACACAGAAATCCTCTTCCCCTGTCCCCCTCCCCAAATCTTTTTCACGCCCCCGCTAGCTGCCACCATCCACCGCCACCCGCATCTGCGCCCTCCACTCGTCGCGCATCCTCCTGATGCGCTCCTGCTTCTCCATCTCGCCCGCCGCCTCGGCCAGGCGCCGTCGCGTCCGCTCGTGCTGCGCCCACCCGCGCGCCGCGAGCTGCATGCGCACCACGAAGCGCACCGCGATGCCGACGCGCCGGAGTCTGGCGATGGGGCTGGGGCTGGTGCGGCGGCCCTTCTTGCCGCCGTCCTGGTGGTCGGTGCCGTTGGGGTTCGACGAGTGGCGGGAGGGGGGGCCGGGTAGGGCTGGGGCTGGGCGGCTCTTGCTCTTGAGCTGGCCCCTGATGTCGTTGAGGATGACGAGGTCTGCCTTGTTGCTGTTTTGGGAGGAAGAGGGTTTGCTGTTAGTCATGGCTGCATATCGGGGTGTGGGAGGTGGAGAGGGTATGGGGGTATGTGTATTGGGGGGGGGGGGGGAATAAATCTTACCAAGCATCCCGGACCTGGAGCTCCAGCAGCAGGTACCGTTTCGCAAAGGCGGCATCGGCTCTGAGCTGCGTCTCGCGCTCCCATCGTGCGTGCATCCACCCCAGCTGCATGCACATGCCGCGGATCTCCTTGGCGTGGCGCTGCTCAGCCGCTTCCGCGGCCCGGATGATGGCGTCCGTGTCGGCTGCGGCGTGGGACGACGGCGACGACTTCGACGACCTCGACCGCGGGATGTGAACCAGGGCCCGCTCGCTGCTGGCGGCGGCTGCGGTTTCGGCTGCCTCCTTTGCCGTCTTCAGCGTCTTGATGTCCCGCTGCAGCTTCTCCGCGCTGGCGCGGTACGCGGCCCTCTCGCTTCTCGCCCGCTCCAGCTTCTTCCGCAGGTTCGCCTCGTTGGCCATCAGCTCCTCGAGGGCCTCGCGCTGCTCGCGGACCTCGCGGTCGAGCTTGTCGGCCGCCGTCTGGGACTCGCGGAGCATGGCGTGCAGGTCGCGGCGCTCCTCGAGACTCATCTCGCTGACGCCGCTATGGTCGGTGAGCTGGTGGTTCTGCTGGTCCCTGAGCGCATTGGCGAGTTCGTCGCGCTCGCGCTTGTACTTCTCCAGCTTGTGCTTGTACTTCTTCAGCGTGCGGTCGTATGTTGCGGCGGCTTCATCAGCGGCAAGATGCGCGTCTTCCAGGGCCTGCTCCATCGAGGCTTTCTGCTCCTCAACTTCTTCTACGCGAGCCTCTAGCTCACGGGAGAGGGTAGCTGCCCTACGGTCGGCTTCGCGGAGGGACTTCTTCAGATCGTGCACAGTCTGGTGGGCCGACGACAGCTGGTGTCTTAACTCGCCTACCTCGGCTTTCTGCGCCGAGCCTCCAGCAGATGGTGGTGAAAATGCCAACCGTGACACTTGGACTTCGTGAACTTGACGCTCCAGTTCCGAGATCTGGCGCTTGAGCGACTTGACGATATCCTTCTGGGAAGCCTCACGTTGGAGCAGGTCAACTTCCTTGGCTCTGGCGGCGGTAAGATCGCGGCGAATCAGAGACAACTCGCTATTGCCCTCGCCGCTGTTACCGGCAGTTGGCATGTGCGAGGTAGCAAGTTGGTTCTGGTAGTCCTCGATGCGGCGCTCCAGCTCGCGAATGCTGCGACGTGCCGACGCCAGCTCCTGGGGCTCTGATGACTGACGAAGCCTGGTCTGGAGCTGGATGATCTCCTGGTTCAGGCGCTCCTCCTCAGCCGCCGCCTTCTCAATCTCGTCGTCCAGGGCCTTCTCGACCGCGAGGCGCTGCTCGGTGAGAGCCTTGTTTTCCTCCTTGAGGCGTCGAACTTCGCTGTCAAGTCGCGTCTTCGTAGTCCGCAACTCGATCCTCTCCTGGTCGACTCGGAAGGGGTCACCGTTGTGCGGCTTGGCACGCTGCAGCTCCGTCTCCAGCTCGTCCCGCTCTGCTTTCGTTTCCGCCAAGGAAGTCCTGAGTGAGTGCAGCTCGAGGTTGATATTAGCTAGCTGATCCTGCAACGCTTGCTTGTCCTTCGTGGCCTTGGTTAGACTTCCCGTCGCGCTGGCCAGTTCGGATTTGATGAGGAAGAGGTTATCATTTGTATTTCGGGATGCTTCCTCGGAAGCAGCTGTCGAAGCTCGGACAGCCTCCGCAGCTTCTCGCAGTAGATTGAGCTCCTGCTTGAGGCCAGCGGCTTCGTGACTGGCACGCTCTAGCTCCTGGTTGGCTTTCTCGGATGCCTCGTCGATTGTCGCCTGTAGCACCTCAACCTCGTCCTCTAATGCTTCGACCTTCTCGCTTTGGGACTTGTACTCGAGTTGAGTTTGTCGAAGCTCGTCTCTAACGGCCGACAACTCGTTGCGCAGGTCCTCAAGCATATGTTGACGAGATTCCAAGTTTTGTTGCAGCTCCTCGATTTGTCGCCGAAGGACAGCTTCCTCGTTCTTGTGCCGCTCGCTCTCGCTTTGTATGGCCTCCTGCAGCTTGGTTTCCTTGTTCGACAGGCTGCCCTCGGCCTCTCGCAACTTGTCGATGGTTTTCTGGAGCCCAGCAGCGCATTCCTCAGCGCGATTCCGCTCGGATTCGAGGTTGTGCCGCTCCGTCTCCCATTTCTCACTGTCATTGTCGTACAGGTTCTCTCGTTCTCGAACCTCGGCTTGCAAGTCGGATATCTCGTCGTTGAGGCGGTCGACCTCATCCTTGTACTGGCTCCGTATGTCCCGTTCTATATTCAACGCATGTTGCCGCTCTCGCTTGAGGCCCTCCTCCAGTTCGGTGATCGACTTCTGGAGCCTGCTTACCTCGCGTTGTAGCGAAGCAGACTCGTTGGTCAAAGAGTCATGGCGGGACTGGAGCAGCGCCTTCTCATTGCTCCTCGCATTGAGCTCTCCCTGGACTTCCTCGAGTTTGGTAGCGAGAGATTGTCGTACGCGCTCTGACGAGTCTCGTTCTTGACGAAGCTCTTTTGTTTTGGACTTGAGGTCTTCGGTTGCCTTGTTAGTTGCTTCATGTTCCCTCTCGAGAGCCGCATACTCTTGGCGGACCTTCTCCAGATCGTGTTGTAGCCGGGAGACTTTCTCTTCCACCTGCCGAGAAAGGCCTTTGGTAACCATGGACTTGTTCGACAACTCTTCCTGTAGCTCATCTAGGTCGTCTTGAGCGCGATCCTTCTCCGAGACCGCATCTTGAAGCTTTTCCTTCAACCTGTCGACTTCCTGCTCGAGTTTCCGTACCATAGCATCCAAGTCCTGGATTGTGTCCTTCGCATCTTCAAGCTCATCGGATTGCTGGCCTTTTTGTTCCAGCTCGAGGATCCGACGCTGGCCGTCCTTGTTCTCTTCTTCAGCCTCCTCCAGCTTGAGCCGCAGCTCCTCCAGTTCGTCCTCATGCTCGCCAATAACCAGGTCTTTCTGGCGAATGTCCGCCTCGAGATCGACTATGTCGTCGTGCAACTTTTCAACGTTATCGCGATCGTTCTGTTCCTCCTCGATCCTCCGTCGGAGCTGCTCTATGTCGGCATCTTTTTCCTCGAGCTCGCGTCTGAGCCGGTCCATCTCGGCGCGTTGGCTTTCGTTCGCATACTTCGTCTTGGCCTTTTCCTGAACCTCCAGGATCTGCAGGCGGTAGCTCTCGAGGTCTCTCTCCGCCGACGTCAGGTGTTTCTTGTAGCGTTGCAGTTCCCTCTGCATGGTGACCTTGTCGACCTTGAGCTCCGTGTTCTCCCTCAGGGCGGCCTCACTAAAGCCCGGCCCCGCCTTGCGCAGAGCCTCCTCCAAGAAGTGGATCTTCAGCTTCAGGCCAAAGTTCTCTTTCTCGATCCTGTCAATCACGTTCTCCTGCTCGCGCAGGGACAGCTGATTCCCGTCCTCGAGCGGCCCCTTCCCGTCAGCACCGCGCCGCCGCATGATCATGGGCGTGGGCGCGATGCTGCTGCTGTCCGCCGCTGCTGCCGGGAGCGGCGTTGCGTCCGCGTACGACGACGCGTTGCGGGAGCCGCCGTACACGCTGCTCTCGCCGGCGGCCATGGGCGTCAGGTCCTCGTCGATCTTGTCGAGGAAGGCGGGCGTTGCCAGGCCGTTCTCCTTGCCGGGCCCGAAGCGGCGCGAGCTGTTCCGCGTCGCGGACTTGAGCAAGGGGGTGAACTCGGCGCCGCCCAGGCCGGCCGGTAGGTTCATCCTGTCGGTGAAGGGTGTGCGACTGTTGCCGCGGGGCGTTCTCAGGTTGGGCCGGCCGCCATTGCGGAGCTGCTGTAGAAGGTTCGCGTCTTTCGAGGGCGACTGGAAGGAAGCTTCTTGTGAAATGTCAAAATCGGGCTGTCGGCTGAGGTACGTCGCATCTCCAAGGTTCGTCTGTGGCGTGTCGAGGCCGCCATAGCCCGGTTGAACCATGGTGACGGCTCCCGGCGGGCGGTGGTCGTATCAATGCAAATGCGCGTTTCCGGCGTATGAATGCGTGCCCATCGGCGTACATACAATGGTGCGCAAAAGGGAGAATATATGTTGTGGGAGTGGTCTGGTAGGCGCGGTCCTGTCCTCCAGTATTATTTTGAAGTTGGGTAGACTTTGGAGACGCGTAGCAATGGCAGCTAGGTAGAGTTGAACGTGCCATGGCCAGTGTGTAAGTCCCTTTGTTTACTTCCACCACTTGACCAATAAAAAGGGAGCATCTGCCCAGCCCGCCGATGACTAATCCCGCAACCAAGCCTGCGAGTCGGAGATGCTCCACTACGGAGTGGGGATCCGTACCGACTACCGACTGTCAATTCGCCCACCAATTCCACCATGGACACGGCCAGTGCACCCGCCGACAGCGGCGAAGAGATTCAACAGGCCGTAACCACAGCCGGCAAGCGACTCTTCTGGATGCTCAATAATGGCGCGCTTTGAGGGCGCCATCCAGGTCGCGCTGTCGGAATACTACGAGCAGGGCGCCTTCATGGAGCTGTACTTCGGCCCGGACGGCTCTCCTCACGCTGTCTCGCAAGCGTCCCTTATGGAGCCCCTGGCATCGTCGTCACTGTCCGCATCCAGTGCATCGACGCGTGGGAGCAGGCGTGGGCCGACCAGCACTGGGGCTGTCACGACGCCGACGTTATTGACCTGTACCCAAGACGCTTAGGGCCCCGCCCTGGCGACGAGACCCGAGACCCGCCTATCTACCTGCTAGAATGCTGCGGGCAGAAGCGGCCCTGGGCCTGCGACACCTACCTCCAAGTCGCCACCCAAGGCTAATTCCTCACCGTGCACGAGTATGTCTCAGCCGTGCACCCGTGGCTGATGGCTATGCGCGACACCCTCCTGGACGTCCTGGGCAAGATGGACGCCACCCCTAAGTGGCCGCCCGAGACCAAGCTGGCTGTCTTGTATCTGGGGCCGGGCCCGTTGCGCATTGGTCATGAGGACAAGTGGGCCTTCTGGCACAAAAGGCTGCCTATGGTCTATCCTGCAATTGATCAAGCTTCGGCTGAGGAGCGCCATCGCAGGGCTATGGAGAGGATGATGGCAAGGTCTGCGGCAGTGATACGCGCGCGAGAGGAGGAGGCGGCACGAGTAGCCGAGATGGAGAAAGAAAAGTAATCTAGGACAGTCTGCTGTATCTGAAAGGGAAACCAACATGGCCTCTAAGGGTGAATCGCGAAGCAGTTGGGGCGATCTTTGGCCTTTGAAAAATAAAATACAAAATGACGCCTTTTCGATCATTTACACACCTAACAACCTTCGTGTCGATCAGGGCCTATGGAATCGGTATCCGTACTGGTAATCCGTACTTCAATTTGTACGCCGTTCGCTGTCCGAATTCTGGCCCTATGGTCCGCCATCTATCCCGACCATATCCCTCTTACCATCGTAGATATACCACTATATTTGTACACATTTAATTTCATACAAGGCCATTCCCCCTTCCCGGAGTTACAACACAATCCGGAAGCAAGTTCATTTCATCTTGAACTAACCCGTTTGTTGTTGCCGGGGAGGTCATGCCCCAGCAACAACCGCAAGTCCCTCGTATATTTTCCTCTTCACCTCGTAGAAAGTCCCACCCATCGCCGCTGCCGGCCCGCTACCCACCGGCAAGCCGATGCTCTCCAGTTCAATGCGCCCAGTGGCCGTCTTTCGGACCACGACCGACCCGTCCACGAGGAGAGTGCCTTGGCCCCGAAACTCGGCCGTGTGGCCAGAGCTCTGCATAGCGCGTCGCAGATCCGCCAACCTTAGGTCGCCGACGTGGAGGGGCTGTGCCGCCGAGCGGACGGCTGATGCAAGGTTGATTGGGAGAACGTCGAGTGTCGGCACCGGAGCTGCTGACACGAGTGATCCCCCTGTTGATTTGAGCCCTGCGCCGTCAACCGAGGCAGTATCTGTTTTCAAGCGCTTGTTGGCGCCCTCCTCGTCGCCGGCCGCGTTGTCCTGGCCTTCGGACTGGCTGCGCACCAGGAGGCCCGTAATGGTCACAATTCCGAGGCCGCGCACGTTCTGCCACTTCAGACGTTTGACGAGTGGGTCGGCCAGCTTGACAATCCAGGCATTGGTGTCCACGCTCGCGTCCACTGATACGCCGATTTCAGGTGTGAAGACGTCGACTGCATTCTCCGCAGTGCTTCCGAGCTGGGCACTGAGCAGCTTCTTGCAATCCGCTGCCAGGCTGAACGTCTCTTCCTGGTTGCCTGCGACGAGAATGAGTTTGCGTGGCTGAATGAGTGGGATCAACATGCTCAAGCTGCGCTTGTCATGGAGACCGCTGAAGTCGACGAAAGCAATGCGCATATTGACGGTAATGGCTTCCTTAGACATGGCCAACTTGGATGGCCCGGCCACAGCTTCCTCCTCGTCCTCAAGGTCGTCTAACTCATCTCCTCCAGGCCCGTCTTGTAGCGCCGCCGCTTCCAAATGGTCCGCAGACAGATGCCTGGTGAATTGTGGGCGCCTGTTCGCGCCGGTCGCTCCTTTCCCAGGTGCACCGACATCATCCCATTTGCGCTTCTTGCCAAGGTTGTCGCCATGCTCCCCCTTGGCGGCGTTTCCTGCCTCGTGGCCGTCAACGTCCTCTCTTTCTTCGGCTCTCAGGAAATCTTCCGGTCGGATCAGCTCGCCGAATTCGTCGTTTCGTCGTCTCCGAACGGCCACCGGGAACATCCGCTCTCTGCCCTTCTTCCCTCGGACGTCAAAGTCGTAGACGCCCTTCTTCTTGAGTAGGATTGTGATGCCCAAGTCTTCGTCTTTAAGGACGACTTTCTTTCGGCTTGCCTGTCCCATCGTCGTGGAGACGTTCAGAGCTTTCCCCTGCTGCTCCGTTTCTGACTCGTCCGAATCCGAGGACGACTCAGACGAGGCATCGTCGACGGCATCAGCTGATGACTCCAAGGCCGTGGCGCCGCCGGTTTGTAGTGTTGCTTGCAGTTGTCTCTGCGTAGCCAGCCATTGTTGGTAGACGCTAAGTTCATTTCCTTGCAAGGGCTCGCGCTTCGCATGCGCAACCTCGAGCTCCCTTCCGCCACCGTAGACCTGCTCAAACGTGTCCCCACTGGTTGTCTGTTCTGCCGCAACCCCGTCTCTCCTTTCCTTCCACCAATCCCACAACGTTCTTGCGATAGAAAGGCCGGCATCTGCACTCAGGCTTGGTCGTTCTGTGAGGATCACCAAGTTTCTCGCATCGCTTGCGATAGCCTTCAAGATATCCTTGGAGAATCCCCACTCTAGACTCGAATCACTTGCCAGGATGACTTTACCCCTGGTTTCGGAATCCTCCGCTTCAGAACCTAGGATGCGCTCAATCTGGGCCTTGCGTTCCAACAGCCGAAGATATTTGAAATCGAAGGGTCCCGCTTCCTTGCCTTTTCCGCCGTCAGGCTTACCATTTGGCCGCCTAGATACGTCGGCGGCGGCCTCAAACTCCCTGACGATGCCGTCGTCCATCCACTCAAGCATACTTCGCGCAAGCCGCATCGTGCTGCTGATATTTCGCCCGGCGAGGTAGAGTTTGGATGTCTTGAAGCTGCCATTATCCTTGGCAACTTCAGTCCGCCAAGCATGTTCGAGCAAATAAGCTAGTTCCAGAACGCGAGCGCTAGAATCGACAGGTATGAGCACTGTCCCGCCCCGCCCGATGCACAGCTTGAGAGACTCCAACAGCTGCTCATCGCGACGTGTGCGCGCCAGGGTCGTCTCGGGTGTTCGGCTGCTGCAGACAAGGGCAGTAGGCTTGCGGAGCTGCTCGATAACTTCTGTGCCGCCTACGCCGCCGTGTCCGCCACCGAGCCACGCAGCGCCGGCAAAGACATTCTCTCGAGCCTGGTTCCAATCCACCGCATAGACGATGGATTCCAAGCCGTGTTGGATGTGCCAGATAGTTCCCCCGAGAGTGTGCCCAGAGTTATATGCAGTGATCGTAAGACCGTTGAGGGGTGGCGAGAAGGGCGACGGTAGAGGCTGATGGGGTTGGGAGTACTTGAGAGGCTGTATCAGGGAGAAATATCGAGTGATCTCCTCCGAGGTCGGTGCTTGCAACAGAAACCTATTATCCGAGACTTGTGTCTGCGAATAAGAATAGGAAATCTCCGCCAGAGAGGTGGATGATATAGTAGTGGCGGCGAGAGGAGTCGAGGCGTAGAGAGACTGAGTCAAGGTTCGGCCCAGGTCGATAACTGGTCGTGTCGCATAGACAGGTATGCGCGTGAAGAGCGGGAAGTTCTTGCAGCAGTGGGCATAGGCGGCCAGATGGGGAACGGTCGAATGGGTGAGGAGGATAAGTGAGAGGGTCGGGACTTGTCTAGAGAAGATCTGGTCAGCGTTCCTCCTGGAATCCAGTACAGTGCACAGCAGTCCGTGCAATTGCGGTGCGTATCCATTTGGGAAACAACGTACTTTTCTAGTTCACGTAGTTTCTCAACATTGAAAGTTTCATCCCAGCCGACATCTATCAGCACTTTGACGCCTCCATCAAGCTCCAGGAGCGACTGCGACGCAGTCGACTCGGATAATGCGCCCTGAAGAGGGCAGAAGGTGAACATATTTGTCGGTTATCTCGTAGCGAACATACTTGGCCGACCGGTGGGCTAAAGCTTGTTTGGATCACCAAGGAGGTCGAGTTTGACGATCTTCCTTTTTATTCCGCGATGCGCCTGCAAACAGGTGCTGTAGTCTCTCTTGCTCGTCGCTTATACCACGTCACGGCAACGTTGTCGAGTTTCGGGGGGAAACTTTGATAGTCATAACCATTTGGAGACGCGCTGAGATAGGTCAAGCTTTCTTTTTAAAAAGAGTCAGATCTAAGCAAGGCTCGAGGTGAAGAAGGTACATACGCTAGGTTGCTGCTATTTCTAACCGTTTGCTATTGTTCGCGTTTGGTAATCTGAATAACCTTATAACCCCTGTCAATGGACCCGACCCGGCTGGGCCCTTAAATCGGGCCCGGAAGAATTGGCCGGAACGAAGTCGTGTCACTTATTAGGTTCCCAGCTCACCGCAAGCGCGATTGACCCCTAGCTTGCCTGAATTCAAGGCCACTTCTCCAAAAAAAGGACAGCAAAGTGCAATTGGATATTGCCATAGGCAAATAAACCCTCCTTCCTCTCCACCTTCACAACTCCCACACACTCTAGGCAGCTGGTCATGATTCTTCTGTGCTTCAAGTTATGAGAACAGCGAGGTTAAGCGCATAAAGTCTTCGGTGACGAACTTCTGGGGAGCCACGTGCATTCCCCACGCGAGATCAAACCACCTATCTCCCCACGTACCGATTCCACCAACTTGGCGGAAAAACATGACCGACTACTCGATGTATCACGCCCTTGGCCAGGGCGAACAGCTGGACCCGAACGATCCCAATCGGACGAACCAACCAGCCCCTCCGCAGTTCCAACCTGCAATTGCCTCCCAACCCTACCAGCAGGGCGCGGGCTACAATGCGCCCTCACCGCAAGGCCAGCAACAGTACTGGTCTCCTTCGATGGGGGGACCGTCTCCTACACAAGCGCAATCCCCGGGGTATGGGCCTCCGCAGGGTGCGGGCTATCTGTCGGGCCAGCCCTCTCCAGCAGCGGGTGACGGAGGTCTAGCAGCACAGATGGGCGGCATGTCACTCGGCGCTGAGGCAGCCCACGGCACGGCAAGGAGAAAGAAGAAGGACCGTCACGCTTATCACGCAGTGGAGGCGCCAACAGGGTCATCGCAAGCTTTCAACGGGATCCCGCCGACGGGCACCAACACAACAACTTTCCTAAATGCCGAACCGCAGTTCGGAGGCGGCATCACACCACAGATGAGCCAGTTCCCTGCACCCGTGAACTCTCAGTTTAGCCCTAGCCAGGCGTCTCCAGCCCAGTTCGGCGCGAGAATCGGCTCTATGGATCCCGGTCCGTCGCCGACTGTTGTACCTGCATCCGGGCAAGCCAAGGTGTCCCCTGATGAGATGCCCAGCGTACCTCTGTCCCGGGATTCGGTGCAGCAATACTTCCTTAGCAACGTCTATCCGACCTTTGAGCGACACGTTCCGCCTCCCGCCACAACATCTTTCGTCGCCTTCGATCAGGGGAACTCGTCTCCAAAGTTCGCCCGCTTAACCACGAATAATATCCCCACAACATCAGAGGGCTTAAACAGTCTCGGCCTTCCCCTGGGCCTCCTTCTCCAACCCCTCGCGCCCCTCCAGCCCGGCGAACTGTCTATTCCTGTTTTAGATTTTGGCGACTCCGGGCCGCCAAGGTGCCGGCGCTGCCGTGCATATATCAATCCTTTCATGATGTTCCGCTCTGGGGGTAACAACTTCGTCTGCAACCTTTGCACATATCCAAACGAAACCCCCCCAGAGTACTTCTGCGCAACCAGCCCGCAAGGTGTACGTGTTGACCGTGACCAGCGACCGGAATTGACGCGGGGAACTGTTGAATTTGTGGTTCCCAAGGAATATTGGACTAGGGAGCCGGTTGCTCTCCGGTATCTATTCCTTATTGATGTCACCCAGGAGTCGTATAACAAGGGGTTCTTGGAGGCCTTTTGCGATGGCATTCTGGGTGCCTTATATGGGGCCGGAGAGGGCGAGACCGATGAGTCTGGCGAAGCCAAGCGGACAATACCTCCAAACGCAAGAGTCGGCTTTGTCACGTTCGATAAGGAGATTCACTTCTACAATGTCAGCCCGGCTCTGGAACAGGCTCAGATGATCATCATGCCAGATATAGAGGATCCCTTCGTTCCCCTGAGCGAAGGCCTCTTCGTCGACCCTTACGAGTCAAAGGCGGTCATCACCTCCCTCCTGACCCGGCTCCCAACTATGTTCTCGAGTATTAAGAATCCCGAACCCGCGCTGCTGTCCACGCTCAACTCGGCGCTTGCTGCACTTGAGAAGACGGGAGGGAAGATTATCTGCTCGCTCTCCGCCTTGCCTACCTGGGGCCCTGGGCGGCTCTTCTTGCGAGACGACGGCAAGCATACGGGAGGCGAGCCTGACAAGAAGCTACTCTCCACCGAGCACCCGGCCTGGAAGAAGGTTGCTGAACGGATGGTGGCTGTCGGCGTCGGCGTTGATTTCTTCATGGCTTCTCCATCAGGGGGTTATCTAGACATGGCAACAATCGGGCATGTCTCCTCAACCACGGGGGGTGAGGCATTCTACTATCCCAACTTTGTTGCGCCCAGGGATAACTCCAAGCTCGCGCTGGAGATCAAGCACGTTGCGACTCGAGAGACCGGGTTCCAGGCCCTCATGAAGGTCCGCTGCTCGAACGGGCTCCAGGTGTCGACTTACCACGGGAACTTTATACAGCACACATTCGGAGCAGACTTGGAGATTGGCATCATCGATGCCGATAAGGCCATTGGCGTCACGTTCGGGTACGACGGCAAGCTCGACTCGAAACTAGATGTCCATTTCCAGTCTGCCCTGCTTTACACCACAGCGTCCGGTGAACGGCGGGTCCGGTGCTGCAATGTCATCGCAAGCGTGAGCGATAATGCCAAGGACAGCATCAAGTTTGTCGACCAGGATGCCGTCATCTCGATAATGGCGAAGGAGGCTGCGACTAAGCTGTCCACGACTTCGAGCACCTTGAAAGACGTTCGGTTAGGCCTTACCGAGAAGACGATCGATATCCTGGCAGCGTATCGCAAGAACTTCCTGTCGCAGTCACACCCCCCCGGCCAGCTCGTCATGCCAGAGAAACTTAAGGAGTTCTGCATGTACATGCTCGGGCTGATAAAGAGCCGAGCGTTCAAGGGCGGCAACGAATCGACAGACCGGAGAGTGCACGAGATGCGCATGGTCCGCTCAATGGGTGCGCTCGAGACCAGCCTGTACCTCTATCCCCGCATGATACCAGTCCACAACCTCCAACCTGAGGAAGGCTTCCCCGATGCTGAGACGGGCCAGTTGAAGCTGCCGCCGTCTATAAGGACATCCTTTAGCCGTGTCGAGGCTGGCGGCGTGTACCTGGTGGATAACGGTCAGCAGTGCCTGCTATGGTTCCACGCGCAGACCTCGCCGAACTTGATCGCAGACCTGTTCGGCGAGGACAAGACCAGCTTGCAGAGCCTAGACGCCTACACGTCGGCTCTCCCCATGCTCGAAACGCATCTAAATGCACAAGTGCGCAACATCATCGAGTTCATGAGGACAATGCGCGGCTCCAAGGGCTTAACGATACAGTTGGCAAGGCAAGGGATTGATGGGGCAGAGTACGAATTCGCGCGCATGTTGGTGGAGGATCGAAACAACGAGGCCCAGAGCTACGTAGACTGGCTAGTCCACATCCACAAGGGGGTGCAACTCGAGGTATGTTGACATGGTTCACACACTCTCTCTCTACACATGGTTTGACGCGTGCTCGAAAGACTAACATGTTTGCTCCCAGTTGACTGGCCAGAGGAAGAGGGAGGATTCAGGTGAAGCGTCAGGCTTCACCAACTTCACCGGCTTACGGACTGCCTACTGGTAGGATCCCCAACGATCATGTACTGCATGGCAGAGATATGGTACCTAGACGAGGTAGATTGTCAGCCTGAAGACCTGAGAGGCAGATGCTTCTTTCTACACTCCCACCGTACTTTCCACACTTGCGAATTCAGACTGGCGCGGCAAATTGGATCTCCGGGACTTGTCGGGCATGTATGCGCCAAAATGTGCTTTTCCTCAGCTTCTCTCTTCCTCCCTTTTTGTGGTTTGCTTTTTCCTCTATTTTTAAGTAACCTAGCCTCCTCACCCCCGCCCTCATGATCCCATGGTGCGAAGTCCACTGGTCAGGTCGACAGGGATCCCCCCTGGTCTCATCGCACACCGGCCGCATAGTCCTCCCTGCGTGTCTTGGTCCCCTCTGTCATTTCTACTACGAATATATGACGTGCCGCTCATCCGGCGACTGTCGTTCGGCAAGCCTCTCCCCGATCAGCTGAATCCATCCAGCCACAGGGAGGGTCGGTGGAACACCGGGCAAGGCCTCGGCGCCTGCACTCAGCAATATTCGAATCATCTCCGACGCAGGTGACTGGAAGGAGGGGAGGGGGAGGTGACAGATCAGATCTCACGCTGTTCGGCGGCATCGGTCAGGACACACCGAGGCGACATGATAGGCGCAGTGCGAGAAGGAGGTCATCTCGCCGGCCGCCCCTCTTGCCCCCACCCTGGTGTCGATCCCGCCACTCACCGCTGGGATCCTCCCCAGCCTCCCCCCAATGGCTAGCCTGGGATCGTTTCCGGGTATCTGGGTGGGCCCCGCTGCAGCCGCCGATGAAGCTGAGCGGAGCTGCTGCCCGCCGGGGGGGGGGGGGGGTAGTTGCCTGTTGGTTCATCTCTTAATTTCTGCTCAGTCGCAGCCAACATGCAATGCATGGGCAGGGATGGGTGCCGCTTGGGCTGGATGAGATTCTGGACGAAATGCACGAGCGGCCGATCTCCAGGGTCCCGCTTCTCCCCCAGGGCTTCGTCCTAAACCTACATGCGTGAATGGGCGATCTACCGTACTCCGATCTCGATCTCAATCTCAAAGGGGGGGGGGGGGGGGGGGGGGTGGTTCTCTTTGGTTCTGCTGTGCCGCCTTTCTCCCGCCGCCGAAGAGAAGGAAGCTGGCAGGTTTAATAAGCCACTGTGGGACATCCGAAACCCCCCTACTACTGGAGCCCGTTTGCGCATGGATTTTCTACATTGTGCGGCGACATATTCATAGATGTCGGGATGGATCGTTGGCATTTCACCCGTGCATGGCGTACGGGAGGAATGTCAACCGGAGCAAACCGACCGGCAGTTGGGCTGTCTGGCCATTTCCATCGCCATGGTGGAGTACGGGATCACAATCTTCCAACGAAATCAAGTGCGTTACTTTTCAGCATACCGCCAGTTCTTGACGGCTTCGGTGACGTGACTTGACTTAAATTACTCGTCTGCTCCGTACCTATGTATGGTTCACGCATCCTTTCTGGCTTGCATGGATGTTCAAGCCACTTCGGCGGGAGCCACAAAACCTCCCACTGCGGCCCGTGTCTTTGGTCTCCTTCCTACCAGCCGTTAGCGATCGATGGTCACGACACCCTTCGCGTGACCGCCTTAGCAACCAAAATCATACTGATCACATTCTTCTCGGCACCATGTTTTGGACCGGTGGCCAACGAGGGCTTCAGGAAGTTGTAATATTGGGGGGAAAGGGGCCATCGACAAGGATTCCCCGGCTATCAATCCGCGGGCTGTAGCGTCAAACCTGAACAAGTGGGTGGGACGGTCCGATAGTAGCACTCGTTCTGTAGGGCGTGCCGACCAGAATCCAAGCGACGAACACTATGAATTGGGGTGACAGCTCGAGTGGCACACAGGATTGTTAAATTCCTTTTTCAACCTCCCATCCCTCTACGACGTAAGATGCGGATCGGCGCTCTCGATGTGTGCCTCTCCCTTTGAGAAGCACACTCACTCCATCCGAGAGGGTTCATATACGGATGCCATTAGCCCAATACTTCCAATCAAAGTGGGCGGCGCTGACTGCTGACATGCCTTGGCGGGGATCCGATGTACTGTACCATCAAGCCATGAATCAATAACTTCTCAGTCATCCACAGCCCAACAAGCCTTCATTCCTCTGGGGCGCAGGGGAAATCGATGGTTTTGAAATTAGATCGTGATTTTTAACGCCATCTTGCTGGTGTTGCCCAACCAGAAGAACTAGATATCTGAACCACCTAACCAGAGATCAGAAAGAAGAAAAGAAGAGAACCGGGGTCGTAGATAGGCAAGGGGCAGACCAGGCCTCAAGACGACAACTTCGGGGGGGAAACCCACCGAGAGGTAATACGAGCTTTTGACCGGTGAGCCCAAAGACGCCGCTGACCTCCTTTACGCCCGCCTACCTTGAGAAAACCCCAAGCCTCGCGGCCACGCCACGCCACCCCCTCCTTCGGAGCCGGCCCCCCAGCAATCGAGGGCAACAGGCTGCCAGCTGCCCTCCTGTGTCCCTGGATGGTGCGATCAACGCAGCTATTCCGTCAGAAGGTTATCCAAGCCGTACCTCGAGTCCCGCTGGCCCATCACCCGGCGCACCTCCTGGCTGTCGAAGACACGGTGGAATATGTCAAAGTCCGTCGACACCCCAGGGCTGCGGGGAGGGCTGGACGCGCTGGAAGGGTTGGTATTGTTGGAGCTCTTCGACCGGGTCCTCCCGCTGCCAACCCCTCCCCCCAGGCCCCTACTCTTCTTCTCCATGTCGTCCAGGATCAGCTGCGCGGTGCTCTGGTTGGGATCGTCGAAGACGAAGGCCGCGTGGCGGATCCGGCCGCGGAGGTCTGGGTCGTAGAGGAAGACCTCGCGCCAGAGCTCGGCGAGCTCCTCGGGCGGGTTCCGGTGCGCGTTGCCGAGGCCAAAGTCGCCGATGACGACGGCGGTGCAGTTGTAGTACGCGCAGACTCGCAGGGCGCCGCGGAGCTTGGCCTTGACCATCTCCCGCTCCTTGGCGAAGGAGTACTTGGTCCCGTTCTGAGTGAGCTTGGGCCAGCGCATGGGCGCCATGGAGCACACGGGGAGGGGCTTCCAGTCCTCCATGGGGCGCTTCTCGTACCCGTCGTGGGGGCCACGGAATACGACTGCTCAAGTAAAAACCCAAAGAGTTGGCTTTAAAAATAAAAAGGACTCCGGGTGGGGATTAAGCCACCCGGGGGGAGGGGGGGAGGTTCTAAAACCAGGGGATGCTTACCGACGTGCTGTGACCAGATGGCACCGAATACTGGGATCGGGTAGTTTGCCTCTACGTGCGACCCCGGGCCTGGTATTGCGAGTGTGGCCGCGAGGCTGCTCCTACGACACAACCTCTCCTCGTAGCCACATACTCCAGTCTCCCAATCCCCGCCAGGTCTCTTGTCGTTTGCTGCACAGATCACGGGAACCGGTGAACCGCACTGGGCTGCCCATTGCATAGCAGTGTCGACAGGGTCTCCATGCTGGACGTCTGTAGGGAATCAGCTTCTTGTTGCGTCCAAGTAGCCTCATCTAGAACTTCTGCACCTACAGAACTCAGGGGGGTCAAGAGTGCGGGGTGGATCGACAAAGGCCAACTGGGAGAGGGGTTCTTGGTAGAGATAGGAGAACGTCTGCCACTGCGAGTTGCTCTTGACAATCGGGATGAACTGCTTCTTGGCCTCGGCAGCAACCTCGGCGGGCCGCTGCTTGGAAGGCCTTGTGTTTCCTGAAGGCATCTTGACTTGTGCTTCTCTGGTCTCAGGGGAGGGAGACAGATGGGGGGAGGGGGGCGAACGAGACCGGTGTTGACGTGTCGTGTATGTATAAAGGTGGGATCTGTTGCCCTGCTCGGTAGTTCTGAAGAGATGGCCGGAAGTCAGCTGTCATAGCCAGTTGGGGACCAGGTAGCCAGGTAGCCAGCGGCCGGGTTCATATATAGTTGTCCCCTGCCCTCCTACGGCCCAATAAGCGGTGAAATTGAGCGAATGATAGCCTTTTCGGCTTGGATAGGTCACTTCAATCGGAACAGACGTCTCGTGCAGCTTTTTTGGGCGAGAAAAAACAAAGAGTATGAGACGGGGACTGCCGTTTCACAGGTACTCGGAATCAGCCACTTATGCCGAAGACATACGGAAGACAAGCCCTCGAAGGACGCTTATATGAGCCATGAAAAAAGAGTAGAGCTCGCTTTGCTCGCCATATCTGTGGTACATGACATCTAGGCCAACAGGAACAACCTGGCCCATTGGAGTAACCGCTAGACTCTACTCTAACTTCGTGGCTTACGAGACGAATTGGGAGTTTGGGATGACGAGCAGCTAGGATAAGGCCTACTGATCCTGCTGCTGCAATCGTCCGAAAGTGACACAAGATCTCTGCTGTGTGCCAGATTTTACGCCATCAGGAAAGAAAGTCGGGGCTCATGCGGGCTGGACAGCTGTCAGACATTCGCCAGATACTTTGCTAGGCTTGGGCGCTGCAGGGAGGTGAAAGACATGGAAGGTACCTAGGTGAGTCAAGATCCAACGAATAGTCCAGCGATCTGTGGCGTTGACTCGGGGTTTCCTCAATCTTAACTGGCTTAAGTTCCGAGATCCCAGGATTAGGGGTCCTGTGATTTGAAAAAGGGGTTGGTTCTTCGGGATTTTCATCCTGCCCGACAGTCATTACGACCGCTGGTAGGTGGCTTTTCCTAGAAAATCTGGTGAGTGGCAGTCCACGCGGGTGACTTTGGACATGATTGACAAGAAACATTGTTTTTTCTTTCCCAATCCAGGTAGGTTGTCAGTCAATGATAGGTTGTGTCGACGACGAATCACCTCCACGGTGGAGGGTGGTGGTTCATGGGCTACCCTTGTCTAATGTCTTCCAGCCAATCGGGCGAGTCCAGCAGTAGGCAGGAGAGCTCCGGATTAACTATCTTCCCCCTAACGACATTTTGATCTCGTCGCGTGTGTCACGGTCACGTTAGGGAGGTGGGTATGTAGGTACCTTCTGTCGCCAACTACTAAAGATCCAACCGACAAGTGCCTCCAACGGTTAGTTGGTTGAGGAAGGCCTCCTCGATAAGCCATGCGACCTGTATCCCTCCCAAGGGTGCCCAGGCCAATTCGCAAATTCGTCCTCCATCCCAAAAGCCTCTGGCGAGCCTTCTCGCAGCTTGCTCCCACACCTGTTGCGGCGCTACTAGAATGGAAGCCAGGCACCGAAGTTGGCGATGTGGTCGTCAACGGATTCATTCGATCTGTGCGACACATGAAGTCTCAGAGTTTCGTGTCGCTGGGTGACGGCTCCTCACTGGCTCCTCTGCAAGCTCTCGTCCCTACAGATCGGTCCGAAGGGTGCGGATGATTGCCCCGATATGTGTTCCTTGATTGTTCCTGTTGCTGATACCCTTTCCCATCTGCAGCTTGACTGTTGGTGCTGCAGTTCGCTTGAAGGGGTCTTGGGTCTCCTCCCCGGGAGCTGGACAGAGCCATGAACTGCATGCCAACGAGGTCGACATCCTGGGGCCTTCTGACGCAAAGGTACGTCTGTAAGATGGACGACGCGATCTACGTAAATGGCCAATCTCCTCAGCTCTGTAGGCTAACGAGCTCGGACAAAGAGTTTCCCCATCCAGAAGAAGTACCAGACCCCTGAATACCTCCGCACTCTGCCTCACTTGCGGCCGAGAACGCCATATAACTCGGTACTGTTGAGGCTACGCTCAGCCGCCATCGCCTCTCTGACACAGTTTTTCGCCCAACGTCTCTTCACGCAAACACATCCACCCATAATCACGTCGTCCGACTGCGAGGGGGCAGGCGAGGTGTTCACGGTGTCCTCGGCAAACCAGACTGCTTCCCCAAGCGATGATGAGGCAAGTGGCTCATTTTTCCGCTCGCCCAAGTATCTGACAGTCTCAACCCAACTTCATCTCGAGGCTCTGGCTCAGTCAGTCGGCAATGTGTGGACCCTCTCTCCCACGTTTCGCGCAGAGAAGAGCGACACGTCGAGGCATCTAAGCGAGTTCTACATGCTGGAAGCCGAGATGAGCTTTGTGGACGATCTCAGTGTCATTATGGATTTGGCAGAAGATATGTTGCGATCTTTAAGCACAAATCTCTACGAAACCAAGCTGGCCCAGGAGGTCCTCTCCCGGTCCGGCCAAGCCGGCTCGGACCTTGAACCTGCTGACAGGGTCAGGCAGCGCTGGGAGGGCATAATGCAGACTTCCTGGCCGCGCATAACGTACACGGAGGCCATCAAGATTTTGGCCCCCAAAGCCGATATGTTCACACACAAGCCGACGTGGGGCGCGAGCTTGCAGGCCGAGCATGAGAAGTACATCGCTCAGCATGTCGGAGGCAGTAGACCCGTCTTCGTCACTGATTATCCCCGGGATATTAAAGCATTCTACATGCGGCAGAGTGCTGCCATTACTGATCCCGGAATCCGCACGGGAACTGGCGCGGACGGAGCCTCGGGTTCTACGGTTGAGTGCTTTGACTTGCTGGTCCCCGACCTCTGCGAGATTGCTGGCGGATCCATGCGCGAGCACCGTCTAGGAAACCTCGTCGATGCCATGCAGCTTCATGGCATGGCGGCACCAGGGTTGGATGGTGCTTATAGTGATCCGGAACGGATGGCCGAAACGAGTACTAGCAGGGACAGCCTGGACTGGTACGTAGACCTACGTCGTTGGGGCTGCCCTCCACACGGGGGCTTTGGATTGGGCTTTGACCGACTTCTTTGCTACCTATCCGGAGTGCAGACGATCCGTGACGTCGTTGCCTTCCCTCGTTGGCATGGTCGCTGTGACTGTTGAGCAAAGGATCTCATGTCGGAGGAGTGCTCCCCATCGAGCTTCCAATGGCGCCCGGCGGGATGGTATAGCCCTTCACATGACGCGTTCGTTAAGCTATGCCTAGCCTGGATGTGGAGATGGGGGGGGGAGGTGAGATTGTCCCATCCAGAACGGGACAGGAGAGGAGACTCGCATTTAGAGCTCGAAGTGTCTTGGGATTCCTGCCTCTGCGCGACTGGTCAAAACCCTTACGGCCATACGTTACCGCAAGTTACGCACAGCTGGAGTTGTGGGGGAGAAAGGAAGGCTTCCTACAGGTCTCCCTCCCCGGACGGTTCGGTGCATTCGGCAAACTCGCAATATCCATTTGGCCCCCAATCAGGCTGAACGGGTGGGTAGGCGACGATGCCCAGCTGGCTGACTGGCGCACTGCACAACATAGTGTCTGTAATATACTTGTAGACAAGATACCCGCTCAATCGACGGCAACTTGCCTTATTTGCACAATCATCCTCTCTGCCTCGGCGTGCACCCGTTTCCGACCATTCAGGCTCTTTCCAACACACTAAACTATCCAACAGACTGTGTGAGACAACGCAACTCAGATACACGGACAGGGATATCAGGCAAGTTGAAACGGTACGGGACGCGTCGCCACTTCGGTTGAGATTCCGAGCAAATTAACTCGTACTCACCTAGCGGGTGTGCTGTCGTCACCTGGGCGCCTACCCGCTGGGGGCCGCGTTTGATAGAGACACCAGATATCTCGAGTAAACAGAGCAAGGGCAGTTGCTCTTGGCCCGGCGCAAGAGCAAACCTTCGCTTATGTCGGTCCCTGCCCGCCGTGGCGAGGTTGGCATGCGTGCGATGGTCTCCTGCATGACAAAACGGACCGTTGGCGAAGTTAGGAGGGCATCTAGACCAAGCTGGGGCGAAGTGCTTGCTTACTGGTGACGACGCCGATGACGGCCGGCACCAAGGGAACGGATCGGCGCGGACTTCGGAACGATACCCGAACGAGATGCCTCTTCTGGGGGAGGGAGAGTGGTGGTGCTCCTCGTCACCGCTGGGTCATCCTACGCGTTGCTGTGGGTTCTGAACAGGTAACGTTGTAATATAGGGGGAGGGACATATGCCGGCGCTTGCCCTGTACTGCGTAATCATCTGTCCCTGGACAAATACGGCAAGCTTCGAAACCTTACCCAGACTGGGGGAATTGTGGCGTTGTTAAAGTTGATTTGCAATATGCGGATACAGGCCGATAGCGGCTGGGATATTGGATGCACACCTGTTGTTGAGCGTGGATCTTGGGAAGAAACAATCTTGCCGTTCATCTATTGCTTGTTTCCTCCCCTTGATAGTCGTGCTCGACGACAACAACGGCAGTACTCCCGTGAGTCCCGTCATTCCCCTTACATCCGGAGCCCACCACACGGAGATTGGCGGGCGGGCAGTGAGACGAACCTCCAACGAACGCCCAACGAACCTCCAACGAACCGCACCCGCCTCCTCCTTTCAATATCAGGATCGGCGTAACCCTATTTATCCATCACCATCCACATAGTAGACACCCACCACTTCCCGCCGTGTAATGTCTTGGCATTCATCCGTCTCGGCCCGGGACCGGGCGCGCATGGGATTTATTGCTGTCCGTTTCCCTTTCCACAACACGCGCCAACTCTGAGCATGTTTTCTGGGGATATCCATAATTATCTGATCATCGCTGCAGCAGATCTCGGGTCGTTTCTTCGACGAGTCTCGAGATCGCGGGCCCATCCTGCCCGAAAGCTAAGGCAGGAAGGGCAAGTTTGGAGATTTGTCAACCATGGAAGGTACCTGAGGCCTCCTTCTGGCGTAAGTTCGTGCTACCACTTACTTGCTTGGCTTTTTGCTTGAGCATTTTATGCGTTTAAGAGAAGTCATCGTGTGGATGAACACACTGCCCAATGCTTGTCTCCCACAAACGTGTACGCATATCAACCCGAGGTCTGGATCTTCCCCGGGTGGGAGCCAAGAGAGGGCCAAGCTGTCCGAGACCTATCGTTAGGAGGACAAGACCGGAGCCC
This sequence comes from Phialemonium atrogriseum, assembly GCF_030411735.1. Lineage (NCBI taxonomy): Eukaryota > Fungi > Ascomycota > Sordariomycetes > Cephalothecales > Cephalothecaceae > Phialemonium > Phialemonium atrogriseum. The sequence goes on from NW_026848152.1 coordinate 190,246, forward strand.
TTCGTCAGGTGAGGCCACGCCCAGCCGCCTGATATGGACTCTTGAAGCCGCCCCATGGCCTGCCAAGACCCCACGACGACACATTCTGTCTCGTGCCAAGGGGCCAATGTTGGGCATTTCGAAATCCCCCCCACTATGTTGCTACCGTGGTTCATCTCATAGTACAAACGTAGTACTTGCGATGTATTGTACAATACATATATCCATCTCTCTATTTCATGGATGATCCACTGTCCTTATTCCCACTGATCTGCGGCTAGCGTCCCATCGAAGTTATGCTTTGTTCAATAGTTCCAGAGTACAACAAGACGTTCACAATGGGAGGCTATGCTTATTCCCCCCCTCGTGTCAAGCTATAATTAACGCTGCTAAGGTGGGATGGGGGTTTGGGGTAGGGGTCAATGCCGCGGTAGAAGGCTTCTAGAGTCCCGATCTCTTCATGCAGAAGCATTTGCCACTGGCGGCGAACCAGGGAAGCCCTTAGTACGTGACTTCGAAGGGGTATGCGGCATCTCGCGTAATAGCGAAGACGACTACCCTATAATCCGTACATAACTCAACCCATCGATGACACTCCACCTGAACTTATTCACGGAGAAAGTTTGTTGGTCGGAGCCAGAAAAAGTCCGGGTACCCGACCGGTTCCACTTGCCTCCCTCCCCATTATACCTACCCAGTTGGGCTTAGATGACCTTGGCTCAATTACTACCGCAAGTAGATTTTATTTTTGGTACTGTGGGGTGCTGGCGGGTAGGATCGTCAGCAGAGGGCGTCGCCCAGCAAATCCGAATCTGTTTTGAAGCATGCCATGCCTCAATGGAGAAATTCTCGAGGGCAGATCCGCAGGCGATCAAAGGGTTGGCAAAAAGACAGGGGTGGTTCTCGCATAAACCAACCGTCATCTTTGTTTCAAGGAAAGTCGGAACGAGGGAGGAGTGGGTCGGTTGATGGGGCACACAATTCCATCGTTCTTGCCTGCCGGAAATCAGTATCTGTGCACTAAGCTATGGGCCACGTGATGCCGGACACACTTCCGGCACATTCTCACAGATTCGTGGAGAGAGTTTGTAAATTCGAAGATTTGTTGTTAACCGTCAGGAAAGTCGATCAGTTGAGCCGAACCCCCTGAAAATAGATAGATATCACGAGCAGCAGGCCCTTGTTTTTGCACCTCCCCATCTGTTTCTGGGGGCCGCGTCAGCAGACCTTGCTACAATGGGATTGCCGGATGAGGATCATTGATGGGCTCCACAACCTGGTCAAACCAATCCTCGCTTTTTTCTTGGCAGGGCGTGGTGGGTGGAGTCGGCGGGGGTCTTTTAAGTGGGTGAAAAGGGGAAAGTATCCTGTACCTGTGAACAGAAGACGTTTTGGCTCATCTCATCTGTACAAGGGACGCAGCAAGTACTCCACACCGCATGCAGGCGTGGCGCAATTCGGCGAATCAGCCCGTGTGCGGCGCTCATTAAATTGCGCACTAATTGTCCTTGAATTAAGCTTAAGCGGAGTTGAGCTTGCTTGGGAATTGGGGGCGGCCTGTCAAGGTAGAGCGCCGTGTGCCATGTACTGATTAGCTGCCTGCCCCGGGAACCGTGGGCTAACGGATGCTTCGGACTGGCGAATGAGCTGGCAGCTTCAACCTGTTGTCTGTCTCGGCTCTGTCCTGGATGACCCTTTGTTTTGATCAACTACCTACCATATACTTTATTGTGATAATACTCGGCAGTGAATTCGTAGGGTTGTGAGTCAAGCAGTAGTCGCGAAAAAAAAAGCTCTACATACCACAGAGCCCATTTCGATGTCGGATCTCGCGGCGTCCGAGGAGCCTACATAAACTTCGGTTGTGCACATGGAAAAGGTGGGTACCTTCTTATCTGCCAAGACAGGGCAACATCAAGTACTCTCAGCCAGTCAAGGATTTCTCGAAGGATTCCTGGAGCCTGGTCAACCACGTCCATAGGGAAGTACAGATACACACAGTACAGCCCCGGAAATGGTGTACATTGGACGCTAGCGACATTGCTTAGAAATCTCTCAAAAGACAATGTTGCAACACACAATCTCATTGAACTGGGTCTCCCTTCGCCCTTGTTCGGTTGGTACTTTCTGTATAGGCTGGAAATAACAGATTATTAGTGTAGAAAAATTATCCCAGTAGCCGTGGGACAAGCGGCATCCACTTTTGTACTTGTACAATCCAGGGGTGCAGCGAAGAGGGTTTTAGAGTTTTGCGGGTTAGACGCCACAGCGGACGCGCCAAACTCTGTCTTTGCATCACACAAACAGTCGGAATTATTGAAGGGCTGGACGAGAGGCCTTGTGACGCTTGTGTCGGGCGGAGTTGATTGGAAGAGCTAATCACTAGTACGTCTGATAGTGTGGAAGTCTACCTATCAAAGCAGCCATGATATCTCTCTCATCTGGTCCTCGTATCAAAGGGCGGGGGTAGTGGGGAGAGCGTGTGTCAACGCCCTCATACGAGGGTTCCCAATCCAGTGTTCTGGTATCGCTTAATTGGAGGCCAGAGCCAAATAAATGTTCGAGAAGATATTACTCTATTGGACACCATCTACTGTGCAAGCCCCCCCGACTTATTACATGCGCATGGTGCACTCCGTAATGTAGTTAGTTAGGCATTCAAGACCGGCGACATTATACGCGGTGTACAGAGTATCATGTTGGTCAGACAATTTGTGCTACGACAAATAGGTAGCTAGCCTGCACTGAGACGCCGGTAAATGTCGACACTGCTTGATCGTATGTTGTACCCTGGGTGTGCAGGCTGGTGTGACCTTCATTCTTGCACCATCTGGGCTCTTGTCCCACTCGAGTCAGCTTCATGGAAGATAGACCACCAAGGTGGGCTGGTAACTCCTGTGTAATTACCTATGTATTGGTCGTGCCGACTATCGTCCGTTGGCACTTGACGACGATAGACATACATGCGCACCTGCAGGGCAGCACAAGACGGACCTATTACAAAATACATGCCGCCAAGACAGATGCTGTGATTGGATTCCGCCACGGTGAACACGGGAAGTTCGGGAACGTCCCGTTGAGTGATGCTTGTGTAATGTGTATTATTCTGGGGGCCTAGCAGGGTACCCAGGTACCTTACTGGGTGCGAGTCATGTCCCACCAAGTCCATACCTGTACCCTACTAGGTGTATGTGCCTACCGAGGTTGCCAATGCTGACGACACGGGCAGGCATACTAAGTAGTCATCCTCTATTAACCGGGATGGCTATAGGTTGGCGAGTGCCTAGCTGGAAAGGGTACATGGATTTAATGAGACGACAACGCTTAAAATCATGCTTAAATGTTGCCAAGAGAAAAGTTTGCAATCTGTCCAATCTCACTCTGGCCAACTCGACGCCGCACCAACCGCACATCAGTGCGACCGCCCCATCCACGAAACTCCCTCCTATAGTACACGGAATTAAATGCGGATATACACTAGACGTGATCAGCGGCAACCCGGTTATTACCTACGTATTAGCGAAGTTGTTAGGCCGTCTTTCGGAGCTGATTGCCATAATTGGTGGAGCCTATCGCCTTTCGGAGCCGAGGCGAGTAGCTGGACAACGGAGAGAGCCGCCCCTCGTCAGCATTTATTACATAGCACAAGTAGGTATGTACGGTAGCAGGGCAGATTTAGTTTCCGGATGACAGGATTGTCCTGGCGTTTCGGAGATGACGTCGCTGGGAGTTGGGGGCTATGGATCCCATGGCCTACCTGGCCAGGCCCAAATAGGAATGAGACGACGGGTGCTACGCGACGGCAACGGAAGATCCGTTGACGTTGTGCACGACGTTGACGCGCGACAAGTCGAAACCAGATGGGGAAACTGTGCCAAAATTAGTTGAGAAAACCTGAGAAATTGGTCTCGAGTCCCTGGCTGCACAGCATAACAAGTGCATCATCCCAGGCGTTGCACAATCGCGTGTGCGACTTGACGACCCTGTCGGCCATTCTTCTGGACCCTGACAAAGAGTCAACCACTCTCGCCGGATTTTTGCCCCAGCAGGTGTACGTCGTCGACGATCTCGCGCTTGCTGTTGATCCACACATACAATATAACGATATGGGAGAAGAGACCGAAGGATCACCGAATTGATGCAGGAAGATGCTTGTCTAACCATCCATAGACAATAAGGTTCCAAGTTGATAGGGGCGGGTTTTACTAACCCACATTCCGTCACTCCATGAAGGGCACACCAGCACACCATATGGCCGATCCATTCCTCCCTCACCCCTTTCGCTTATTAGTAGACATCACCTTTTGGGAAGGAAACTCGCTTCCAACCCGAGGTGCGTGTTCGCTCGGCGCTCCAGAAAGGCGAGCAGAATGCATTGACCCATGGGCGCCGCTGAGCAATTGGCCACTGGCGAGATGTCCAGATTGGTACGCCCAGGCAACTTACTTTGGTAAAAACCCATTGCCCAGAACAGAAGTGGCCAACATGACTTGGCAGTGACTAGCGAAGTATTGAGCGGGGGCGTAAAATAAGCTTGAACATGGGCTCGATCACAGTAGGTACTGTACCTAATGCCCGTGTAAGCGCATATATGTATACTTCTCAAGACAGTGTATGCGCACAGAGCCAAGCCGCTCGCCCCACAATCCATTCCCTCCATCGTGGGCACCTTCCATCCTCCCTACCATTAGTCAGAGGGACTGCGCCATTTTGCTTGGTTCCCAGCGACTCTCGAGTCACGATGCTCACTTAGCTGCTTCCAAATCTCTTCTGATGTCAGCCCTCACGGGGTATACTACGCAGTACACGAAGAGAGTTTCCTGCCCCCAGGTTCTCGATAAGGCGTGAGGTAAATTACCTAGTTATTTGCTTCTTCCTCACCGCCAACCCAGCTAACTTCCAATAGTCAAGTCAGCTCTACGTAGTATGAGCCAGACGCCACCACACGCCAGGACCACCCGCGGACTGGGCCGGAACCTCTTGAATTAAGGTTGCCTAGAACAGCCTCAATTTTCAAGACACGTGCGCCGAAGGAGCGGAGCCGGATACGACGGAGAAGGACCGGAACAATACCTAGATACTCTGCAACTAGGGCAACTGGGGCAAGTACCTATCCTCCACGCCAGACGGATGTTGACCGGAGTGATATCGGGGCCAAATAGGCCTCTGTTCTTAGCTCGCTATTGTGCAGTATATGGCCAGTACTAGGGCTCTCGTTATACTGCATGGTGGGTTAGACTTTTTTCGGGCAACCGTCGCGGCTTTCCGCTCGCATTCCTCTGGCTATTTTTGCCCTCTCTCATCTTTTTTTCTTGGATGTCCCTTTGGAATAGAGAGTCTACAATCTGTACCTCCAGCAGGGAGGGTCGCTGACAAATGTACACTAGGTACCCGTGTTATTGCATATCATGGAACTTATCTCACTAGTGTAGGTACCAAGGGAACTACCTACCTACTAGGGAGGTACAGTACAGTACATGCCTAGGTACCTACATCGTACGAGAAATGGATCAAGACCCCAGTTCGATAACCCCCCTCTGTCTTGGTGTAGCAGCGGGGCTTGCGGCTTCCATTATTTCCACTTTCTAGTACCCACAGGCACGTCGTCACCCTGTGGCAGCTTAATTGACAGGGGCACTATGCCAGCTTGGACAAAGTCAAGACAAAGTATCCGTACCATTCTTCGTGCAAGGGGGTCCCGGTCAAAACTTTAAACGTCCTCAATTCTGGATGGGGAAAAAGAGGGCTGTGGAAATATAGGTAGGTACGCTACCACAGAGCTAAAATATCAAGCTTGGTGCTCCATCCGCCTGCACCTTCTGCATCTATCTTTTCTTGTCGAAAGCCCACACTCCGCCTCCAAAAGCACGCCCACATCCGAGACCTCAACTGCCACCCGCCCAAAGGCGTAGTCCCCGTCTCCTCCGTACGCAAGCCTCGACGACTCTGCCGCAGCAGACTTACCCAACACGCTCTGTTATGCACCTGACTTGCTACCATCTCTCTTGTTTCCGCCCCCCAAACTCTGATAGGAACAGGTCGGCTCCGATTCGTATCCTTCTTCTACACAACTAAAACGCATTCGCCTTGGGGTCTTGACGATACCCACAACTGTTCTGGGTGGGTTCATTTACTTGTTTCGGTCGATTGATTCATTGTGCGAAAATCACCGTCCTTGCCTTTGCTATTATGCCGAACATGCATACATACATACACATTCACTGGTAAGTGTTGGGACATCGCAGGCATTGCCAAGGGCTTCCCCGTCCGCGGCTTCAAAACTCGAGATGGAGGGGGACCATCGATTACAAAGACCGAGTAGAGTCGGAGAGAGGAGCGATCGGTTGATGAACGCATTTGCCAGTGGCAGCCGACGTCTGTTCTACAGTCGTCCCAATTATTGCATCGATTTCCAGGAAAACGGAGCCGGCAAGGTTTAGTTGATCTGGCTCAGACGGAACGCGATCGAAAGGCTCTTATTAGGCATGACTGCACCAGAATGCCTTGGAACCAGACGAGACCTTTTTTTGCCCACTTGCAAGTGCGTGGACGAAGTCTAAGCTGTACCTTGTGTGTAATGCTGCTCTTGGCATAGGTTGCCCCGCCTGTGCTACATTTGTTGGATTTCATACCCTGGGCGTTCCGCAAGCCTGCCCTTTCGCCCGCATGATCTGAGGCTTGCCCACCAAGGATTGCCAGACTTGTTGTTCATGCGCCGCACATCAAGCACGCATCAGCAAACCTTGCCTGGGTTAAGCTTCTGTTCCTTTGCTGCAAAACTTTCTTTCTCGACTGTTCGATCTTGGGAGGCTAACGTAACAGATTTCCAAGAGCGCCAGATCTCCACCCAACCCTTGTCGAGACGTCTCAGGTTGTCCCCAGTGTGGCCACCTCTCGACTACACTTGCCTTTTTTGTTCAGGTTCTCCCAACCACGGGTCGATCTGGGTTGCAGAGTTCCTGCGACACGGTGGGTGGGGCGACACATTCCGCCCCGATCTGTACAGGAAATTAATGATATCGAACAGCTCGACGCCGTCCTGGGAAGTTTGAATGGTGGAGCTGTCTGCATTGGCTTCGAAAGAGGGCCCGAGTGCAACTTATCCGTCATTCGGTTAAAGAGAAGCTGAGCTCCAGTCATCGGATTGACGTCCAATTCCTGTTTACATCCGGTCCCAACGCTTAATTGAAATCTTCCACGGAATCGGAGACAGTCAACTCCGATGATGGAAACGTACTACGGCTTCGTGCGGACCCCCGCAGACGCCATCAAGCTCTTCGAAGCTTGCCGGTTGGGTCTATTACCCCGAGTCCAGCGAAGGTTATCGGAGAAGGAACGCCAATCTATCAGGTCGGGCTCAGTTTTCGTTTGGGACGAGCGGGAAGCGGGAATGCGGCGATGGACCGACGGGAAATCGTGGAGTGCCAGCCGCGTCTCCGGTAGTTTCCTCACCTATCGGGAGATGGAGGGCAAGCGAGGAAGCGGTTTTGGGGGCAGCAGGAGAGGTACTGGTAAAACCCCCGACTCTGGCCGCGGTAGCGACGAGGACCATGACGAGGGAGAGCCGGATGGGTACAGATACAAAGCGGATGGGCTTATGAAGCAGTCCTTCAGCATCACTACTTCGACCGGGCAGCACCTGCATCTGATCTCCTACTACTCGAGGCCGCATCCGGGCCAACCAGACCTGCCTCAGCCTAGCACAGATCCATCGCTGCGACACATCGTGCCGGTCAAGGGCATGTACCCAGAGTCGAGCATGAACGAGACCCCGGTGCCAGCTCTCACGCGGACACCCATGCAACAACCACCTTACGTTGCGCCGCAACACCAAGCAGCACCACCACAACAACCGCCGCCGCCGCCTCAGGCTTATCCGCCACAGTACGTCCAGCCAGGTTATTCTTGGCCCCCCTCGCCCGTAGCGACACCGCCCTACAGCCACGGACATTACACGGTCTCGGCATACCCCCAGACTCACCCCCCGCCTCACCTACCACCTCCGCCTAACCATCCTCACCATCCCCAGCATGCCCAACACTCTCAGCATGCCCAACATGCCCAGCCTCCTCAGAACCCTCATCATCCTCAGCACCCTCAGCACCCTCAGCACCCTCAGCACCCTCAGCACCCTCAGCACCCTCAGCACCCTCAGCATGCTCAGCACTCTCAGCATTCTCAGCACCCCCAGCACCCTCAGCACTCTCAGCGCCCTCAGCACTCGCAGCGCCCTCAGCATCCCCAACACCCCCAGCACCCCCAACACCCTCACTATCCGCCGCCTCAGCAATCCATATACCCTACGGCGCCGACGAACCCGCACTACGATCGAACACCTCTGCCACCACCGCAAGCAACCGGCCCTCCCCAACCAAAGGCTGGCATGCCATTGGCGTCTCACATGTATGCTGCGCACCAACCGAGGGTTGGTCCTCTTGATTCTCCAGGCTCAAGACACCTGCAGCCGCAGGCAAGGGAGGCGGCTTACGTTGATCCGCGACTCGCAGGTGCTGGCTCAAGGAATGTACAAGGGCCGCTTCCGGCGCCCAGCCAATCACAGAACGCGCCGTCTATGGCTACTCCGCCGCCTAGAGGTTTGTCCGTATCTCCGCCACGGAGCTCGCACTCGGAAGTGAGCGGCGTCATCGGCGCCCCCCCCAACACCAACAAGGCCAGCCTCTCGGCCTTGCTACTGCATCCCACACCAGTAAATTCGGAACCAAACAGCGCAAACCCGGGAAACAACAGCGCCAATAGCTCCCCGAGAGCTGGTATGGGGCCCTCAGGCAGCAGCATCGCAGGGATGTCGCAGTCTCAACAGAAGCGACAATTCTTAGAGGACGCACGCGCCTTGCAGGTCTTGGACAAGAAGTTCTGCATCTAAGACTGCAGGATTAGATGCAGGATACTGCATCACGGCGTCTCAGGCGACTCAGAGAAGGGACGAGAAGAACGACGGGAAGAACGAGAGATCCACGACTGGGGATGAGGGTCTGCTCCGGATCCGTCAGAGAAAGCCCTGTAGCTGGCCTTTTCTACCCGGGGATGTGAAGGAGATTGAGGGAAGGGGACGAAATGCCGCTCTCTCTCTTGTCTGCCGTTAGAATGACTTTGACTGCATCGGCCTGTTATCGTATCTTATTTGCATGGCATGGCGTTTTTTTGCGGATGGTAGAGAAGCTTGAGCGGGACGGGAAAAGCCTACGGGCACATTCTTCAGTTGCGAAGCAAATTATCGGAGGACATGCATACGCTGGACCGGGACGGATGATGGAGTTTGCATTGCACATACATACGCTATTTCAAAATACCGCGAGACTGCTTGCTTGCTTGCTTGCCTGAATTTCTTGCTTGTCCAGGCATTCTGGCTCAGCCACATGAAGAGCAGCACTACTGTACATAGATATTGCCGGGGCGCAGAGGAGTACATAGACAGACATGGAATATAGACGCCTCCGAAGCCATATTCGTCACGTATCGTATCATTGGACAGCTGTCGTAGAATAGGACAGACAGCGAGTGGCATGACGCAACAGCAGATATATGACTCGGGCAAGTCTTCACCGCCTGGATTCGAGCTGGGTGACCGGACCCTCAAGATGACACCGCGCAGTTTCTATATCGATTTCTCCATCGAGAGAGTGCAGAGCGGAGGTGGGAGGGAGGAAGGGAAGGGAACACGCAACCCCTCTATCGTGCGTTGCCGAAGAGCCGTAAACTGAGTCGTCGCACGCACATGTAACCTGGGGGGTTTGCGACAGGGGCAGGTTCACGTGTATCGAGTTCTGTTGTGGGGGAAGCTTTGTCTTGGGAGAGTCTGGGAACACCCCAGTGCCGCATCATGGAGAAACTGAATGCATTCCAATGTGGTCAGAGCCGATAAGGATTGGTTCCATGAGAGATGGATTCAGGCAACCTGAGCAAATCTTCCGGGACTGATACTTCGTAGGGTGATTAACGTTGCTACCCTGTTGTCGATGATCCCTATCCAAAGTTTGGGCCCTGCAGGTGGTAACATCAAGAACAATGATACATATATCGTGTTATCAAAAGGAATGACCAACGTTGAAGCAGCAACTGGAACTCGAAAGATACAATGGTATTATGGAAACGACACAACGAGGCCAGGCCACTAGAATGAAAGCAAATATGGTGAGCAATCCATCTCTATTGTTCGAGTGTAATTGGCCTTGCTTGCCCACCTTTCTTGCCCACGTTACGGGTACTACTGTGGCGGTTTACACGTTTATGTAGTTGTAGAGAATGACGGGTATTCAGCAGGGTGCCCAATGTCATCGCCCGTATCAGGGACAGGGCAGCCAAGCTGATCAACGGGGCTTTTAATGGCATGCTTATCATACTTGCGCGCTGGCACTCCGTCGTATCGTTCTTGCTATCGGCCGAGGAGTGGTATAGGTGTCCTTGAATAGAGCTAAGCTTCAGCTTTGGCATATCTGGTTATGTAGGGCAGTCTCCCACGGCGAATCTCACAACAAGTTTGCAGCCCCATCACTCTCCTCTCACCATCACGTCGAAGTCCGGCCGAGAAAGGTATAAGGATTGCAGCGAGGTTCAAAGACGCCAGCAAACGTGCTACGTGCTGAAACCCCAGATGAATTGCCAACTAGGACGCAAAGGATGAGTGTCGGCAGGTGATCAATTCGATATATATATATCGAGCAGGTCAGGTACAGGTACAGAGCTTTTTACCATGTCTCTGAACCGATTTCAGCCATGCAACGGTGCCAAAGATGAAGTCGGAGCATGTGCTTTGGTAAAGCTGGTTGAGTAATTGTGAGCCGCCTTTAGCAAGTCTAAGGACGGGGCTCGAATAGAAATAGCATGGCGTGGGCGAGCGACAATCGACCGCCTCCTTGCCATCACGTTGCCGCCTCAACTACAAAGAGCGCGAACATGCGTTAAAGCTTCATCGTCGAGACTTGGCGGCAACATGAGGGGAGAAAAGGTAGTCGCCTGCGTCGCCACATGTCGAAGGTAGGCAGAGTCGGGCATAACGTCGATAACCCCCCACTTGGGCGTGAAGGACGAATATAGCGCCTGGGACTTGGTCTAAACATGAATAGGTAGAGCATTGTAGGCAATGTTGAACCTTTGGGGTTTCCGAGGATGATGGTACTACCGTCATCATTGTTCCATACCACGGGCAACGCGTGCCAAATAGTTGAAGGAATTCTCCCCACCCAAACTGCCAAAAAAATCCAGCAGTAATGGGCCACCTGACCATCACTGTGCTGTTGTTGCCTAGCCACCCGCCGTAAATGATGGTGAGTCATAATCAGATCGCTGGGCATGAGAGTTGGAAGGCGAGGACCGGAGGTGGTTGGGCGGGGATCAAGCAGTGAGAACTGGAGTCTGGGTCTGTCCCTTGCCCCAAGAGGCGCGTGTCCCGTTTGTCAGTGACAGACAGTGGACAGGCAGATCTTCTGCCTGAGCTTCACCGCTCAGCGCGGAACCGTCTCATGGTTCTCGGTGTTGTGGTGCGATGGACAGCAGGACCAGCTTCGACCCTGGTCCGATGTGACGTGAAAATGATGCAAGACTCAAATGCCTGTTTGGAGTTTTCGGGAAACTCGAAATATTATTGGAGAGAAATAAAAAATTGAGACATAGAGGGAGAAAGAGAGCGCTTGCGAGACTGACTCGCTTCTGTAAACGGGTTATGTGAAAGCGAAGGTGGAGGTGAAAGTGAGGTGCGATCAGCTGGGCCGAGGTGCGGATAACTTCAATTTGGGATGCAATTGAAATGGCGGAAACCCCTGAAATGAGACTTGGAATGGGACCGCAAATAACTCGGGCCAGAGAGATGCACGTCTGCCGAAAATGCAAGGGATCGAAGGCCGAAAATTGAGAGAAAGGGTATCCCATGAAATTATATTGCCAACCGGGGGTTGGGAGAGCGCCATGTCGAATGCGCCAGCAAGTATCGATCCATCTTCGCCCAAAGCGATCCAACTGTTATCAAAACTCGTCGCATCTCGGTTGCAAAATGGATCAAAGGTTCTGTCAAAACAGGTCGCTCAGAGCCAAGCCCAATTAGCCCCTTACAAGTGTCTCATCTGGTGACTTCAAGCAGCAGGCAATCGACTAGTCGCATTGGCGCAAGAGGCCAGCAGAGGAGGGGGGAGAAGAGAGGGAAGAGCTCGAGGGATTGGGGAGGTCAGCGACCTGGCGATCAGAGAGGGAGGCGGCGGGGTGCGCATGATTGAGGTCCTGGGGGGTACAAAGCGGATGACTTGTTGTTGGACGCTGGCCAATCAGAAAATAGGTGACGTGCGCGATCATTTTGGAATTTCTGATTTTGTTAGAGAACCCGTCGACGGCTCGAGACACGCGCTAGTGTAAATCAGTAACAGTGACCCAAAGCGGGCAAGTGCGTGGGTGGGGTCCAGGTTTGGGCTCGTGTGGCAGTGCGGGAGAACAGATGGGCAGCTGGGATTGGCTGCGTGACAAAACGTCCGCCACACCTGGAGTGGGGAGCTCCAGCCAGTGATACCCCCCGGTCGAGGTGCAAGCTCCATGCCTGCAAGCGATTTCCAGATGGCGCTCTAGGGGGGAGCTCGGGCCACATGTAGCCTGGTCCGCAGTGCGAAAGCTTATTATTGCCAGCGCAGCCAGGTAATAGATACGTGCTGTCTAGCTATTTTACTACTGCCAGCGAGGTATCTATACATGTGGGTTTTTGTTCATTGGGTTGCCCTTCCTCCTGCCTCGAGTGATTGTGCTGATTGCCGCGACCCCCGCCTTCACATATAAACAAGCCCTCCCCCGGCCAGCGCGCCCGCCCGGGCAACCTTCTTCTGTTTCCGACCCTTCTTGACCGTAGATTCCAGCCGTCGCGACTTTTCTCCCGAATTTCCATCATCAAAACACGATTTAAGCACCGCCACATCTAATTCACAATGCCTCCCAAGAAGACCGAAACCAAATCTGAGGGCGCTGCTGCCTCCAAGTCCAAGCCAAGCACCCACGCTTCGTATCAGGTATGCAACCCGGACCCGAGCTTTTTTGATCGCGTATCTCTTGCTAACAAGCTCCAGGACATGATCACCGATGCCATCGTTGCGGTATTTCACTTTTTTTTCTCTCCTTCCGGCGCATTTAGTGTTTAGGGGCCACTTCGTCGATGGGCGCGTGACGAGGCGACCCCTCGTGATGCCCATTGATGCTTCGACGCCAACTTGACTTCCATCCAAGACCCGAGAGTCACAATGCTGACATGAATCAATTTTACAGCTCAAGAACCGCAACGGATCGAGGTAAGAACCTTTTATTTATTATTATTTATTGACCAGCCCCGCTCATTTTCGCCATCCTTATGCGCCCCTACCTTCGCCCCATGTCCTGTAGCTAATCTGGTCCGATAGCCGGCAATCCCTCAAGAAATATGTTCGTGCTAACAACGCCATCCATGCCACGGACAACATGTTCGATTCGCTTTTCAACAAGGCATTGAAGAGTGGCGTTGAGAAGGGCATCTTCGAGCAACCAAAGGGTAAGTTTCTCTCCCTCATCCCATTCGTGGCCTCGAGCCATCCTTTCTCTGTGATACTTACCCGCATGTAGGTGCTTCCGGTGGTACCAAGTTGGCGAAGAAGGCTGCCAAGCCAGCCGCGCCAAAGAAGGCTGCTCCTAAGAAGGAGGCTGCTCCCAAGAAGGAAGCCGCTCCCAAGAAGGCTGCCGCTCCCAAGAAGGCTGTGCCTAAGAAGGAGACCAAGGAGAAAAAGGCAGCCGCCCCCAAGAAGGCCGCCCCCAAGAAGACGACCGTAAGTCATGGCTCTACAACACGTTTTCTCATTGTCAATCTCACCATCATTTAGGCTCCTGCCGTTGTGGATAAGCCGACTGTTCTGACCAAGACCAAGTCGGGCCGGGTTGCAAAGACGGCTGCTAAGCCGGCGGCGCCACGCAAGAGGACAGCGGCGCCAGCCAAGAGGTCTGCGGCGAAGAAAGAGTAGGAAACCAGACGGGCATAGAGACTCGTGACCCGGCAGCATTATTCGCTGTCTGGCCTTCTCCACTGTGGGATGTGATGACCTTCTTTTTCCGGATGGCGTTCAGGGTTTCAAGGGAATCTGGGGAAAACGGCACGCGAAATCAGCCGTCGCGCAGGGTATCTTTTTTTGCACTGGCTATTGTATCTTGCTTCTGGACCGGAATGATTGGCGGACGTTGGCTGGCATCATGGGCATGTTAATGGTTCTTGCATAGACGGAAGCCGAGACCATGGACTTCCATAACGCCGGATGGTCCGATTCGATCATGGAGCATTGGCGCGAGCTGCGTGGGTGGTATGAGAGGGAAACTGTAATTATACCAATGGCTGGATGGTTCTGTGTTATGACGACTGAAGACCGAACGAATATCACTGTGACCTGCGTTGTGCTTTGTATGTTTTGACTCGCCGTTTTGACTGCCTGTTTTTCCCGCCAAGCGTTTTGCAAGTCGCGACAGGTTCGTGTGTATTTGCTTTGTTTACATCTCACACCGGTCTTTTACTGTGAAAGATTTTGGCAGAATTACTCCGTAACTTGGCGCGTATGGGACCCGCCCCTTTTCTCCTTAAGGTATGCGTATGCAGGGGTGGGTAGTACCGATGCTGGATTTAACTCTATCACGAGGATTTTTGTTCTCCATGGAAAGAGCAGCAAGGCAGAACCACGCACCAAAGCCTAATCTACGAATAATCGACTTTCAATTAAATGCACTAGCATTAATTAGGCTTATGTATCTCGAGAGTTTTGGTTGAGCTCCTTCCGAGACCAGGATGTTCCGATAGAATAGGTAGCTTCGCAGCTTAATATTCCGTACCTTGAGTGGGAATCTGATAAGATGCCTACGTACATCCGTACTGTAGGGTGGAAGCTCCGCTGCGGGCGCTCCTTGTTGGCTCGTGCACTCCGATAAGCAGAACTTATCGAGGGTGGCTTTTGCTGAGTAATTACGCGAAATTGGCCGTGATTACAGATAGGCCAAATGATAAGTCTTACAAATTAGTGCCCACACACACCGCCCGCCCGGCCGCCCGCCCAGCCGCCGACTTACACAATTACGTTGCGTAAAGCCTACCCTGCACATGCACATATATAGCTCCTAGAATCACAAAAATGGTATCGTGTTATATATATTATATTGGCCTGTATAGGGCTCCCTAACGGAGGCTCCTAAGGCAGACTATGTAGCTACAGCATGTCTCTGCAGCCCACCACGCCTCCCAAACAGCTGGAAGCGCCGTGCCCGGCCCTGCCCGCGGCCGGCAGGCGTACTACTACGGGCCCTCTGCCCGTGCTGCCGGCGCTGCTTAAGGTTATCAACAAGCCGGTTTAGACTTCGGCCGGCGCGCAGGAGCTCAAGCTCAGCGACAGCCTCCTCCTCACTTGCCCTGCCGGCTACACGGCCCTGTATAGCATCCCAGATAACTTTCCGACGGCAGAATTGGACCCGTACTGCGTTGCCTGGCCGCCAGCTACTCCCCCACGTCTCCTCTAGCGACTGTATAGCCGGCCGGCCACCAAGCCCTTCCTTCCACTCGCGCCAGGTATCTGCCACTGTATACGCCTTAGCCAGTGCTACGTATATAGGCGTGCTTATGCTAGGCGTAGAAGCTGCGGCAGGGTCGGCTAACCCTGCTGCACTGACTAGCCCTGGCACTGCCGGCACAGTCGTCACTGCCAAAGTAGGGTCCTGCGGCGGCGGCGGCCTGAAGTAGCTGGTTAGGGTGATTGGGATACGGCCCTGGATTAGCGTGTCGAGGCTTCCGCGTAGACCTTGCAGCTGGCTTTCAAAGCTGCCCTGGAGCTCCCCAAGCCGCCCGTCAAGCTGGCCTGCAAGGCGTGTACTGTTATAAAGGACTGCCTTGCGCATACTCTCCAGGATGGAGCTTAGCTCTGGCAGTGCATGCTGCAGGAGTAAGCTTTGCGGCTCGCCAGCGACAGCGTCTGCCTGTACTGCGTGGGCAAAGGCATCCTAGTCAGGCCCGTGGAACAGCGCGTGCGCAAAGAAAGGTAGGGACGGGTAGCGCGGCTGTAAGACTGCTAAGTCTTGGAGCAGGACTTTCCGCAGGTGCTGGAGAAGCTTGATAAAGCCGTCAGCAGCTAAGTCATCCTTGTCAAGCCCCCCCTCTGCCCAGCCCTCCCGGCACGCATGGGCTGCAAAGCGTGGCTCCCACTCCTCAATCCACGGCTAGAGCTGCTTCTGCAGCTGCTGCGGCGGCTTATGGGCTGCGCGGGGGAGGTAGTAGTCGCCAGCTGTGCTTGAGAAGCCTGCTACAACCTGCATGAACTGCCAGGGCAGGTGTGTAAGGTAGGCCTTTACAAGCACACTTTGGTTCCAGCAGCCTGCCTGCGAGATCTGCGCTAAGGAGGTGCCGTAGGTCTCGGCATCCTGCGCGCCTACCCTTCGCGGGAGGTGCGTCTTCTTTGCTGAGACTAGCCTGGCGGCGCCAAATATACGCCACGTCTCCTGAAGCTGCGTAGCGTATGAAATCTCCTGCTCACGGTCCTGGCCAACAAGGACTTTAATATGGTACCAGTCCTGCCGGCGCCGGAAGGACGGCAGCGCCTTGCTTGCAATATGCCACCGCTAGAAGAAAAGCTGTGCGAGAGCTCCCTGCATACAGAGGAGGGGGTCCTTGTGGCAGAGGGCGCCCATAAATTCCTTCCGCGCTGTCTTATTCAGCTTGCTGTCTTGCAGCAGGCTTACAAGGCAGCTGCAGGGTGTAGGGCCTTCAGAAGCAGGGTAGTCAAGAAGGGACAGGTCAGCCAGCTCCATTTTCCGCCGGTTCTCGCCGCGCAGGAGGTAGTAGTGGCCAAAGAGTAGGTCCACACAGGTACGTAGGTTTTGCAGGAGTAGTGCAGTGCCGCCGAGTAGGAGGTCCTGTATACGGAGCCACTCCTTAGGCGAATAGCCAGCCTGAATCCCTTCTTTCCCGCGGTCCTGGAAGGACTCCTGGTCTAGCCGGCCGCGCTGCCGCCCACGCTGCTCAAGGAAGCTACGGACTGCAGCGCTGTGGGGGTTCTCCGTATTACGGTTGCTGTGGGCTACCTGGACCTGCCAGAGCTTAATTACAGCCGCAATATAGGCGTCGACTGTACCCTGCGTAAGTAATGGTTCTGCTGGCACTTCTGGGTCTAGGTCTGGCTGTACGCCTCTTGTAGGTGTAAGGCTGGCAGGGGCTATATAGTCTTTGCGGTCGTCTGCAAGCAGCTCGGCAGCTTCAGCTAGCGGCAACTGAAGGTCTGCAGCTAGGGTCTTTGCCTTAGTCAGGGCAGCCGCGTCGTCCTGCTCCCTGCGTAGCTGCCCAGCTGCACTGCGCAGCTGCGGGTGCCTCTGGCCTGCAGGGGTCTTGACGCGCCGGAGGAGGATATCCTCGCTGAGCCATGCTGCCAGCTTGTCAGGGGTCACAAGCTCCCCGTCAGGCCAGCTGTAGGAAGACCCGTCTATAGCTATACGGGGCGCAAGGCACCACTTCTAGAAGGGAAAGGTCAGCTAGGGCATGTATACGTGTATATATATATATATATATATACACTTACCTTCCACTCGCGCTGTTTTGACGCGTAGCTCCACGCTGTATTCGCCAGCTGCTCGTCCTTCTTCGCCTGGAGCCCCGCACGGCGCGCGGCGCGGGCCCTCTCGTCGGCGGCTAGGTAAAGGTCTCCTGTCGACATGCTGTAGATCGCGGTTCCGGGGGCTGTATAGCAGTATAGTATAGTTGTAAGGGAGGGAGGCGGCCGAATAAGCAGTCAAAAACTTATCTTCGGCACTTATCAGGCTCGCGCCTGCGGATTTCACCGTCACGTGGGGGGGTCTCCGGTGCGGGGATAAGTGGTCACGTGTAGGCTTAGCGGTTACGGCGTAATTACGGCGGCCCTCGATAAGCACGTTGGACGACGTGATCGCTAATCGACCAGTCATTGCGCTGCCTTATTGACTCTTGCGTGTACTCAAGGTCACGAACAGGTGAGAGAAATCCTGTCGGCGGCATCGTTTCCTCTGAACTGTCTCCTGTGCCATCATTGCTTCTTCTTTGTCCCCCACCAGTTTGGCGTGAGACTTGGTTGCTCCCAATCCGACTTCTGGGCCGCGTCCTGCCTGCTCCACCACCTCCTCATCGACATCCCAGGAGTCCCTACACTCGGTGACAATGGGTGGAATATATCTGTAGGCAACGATAGACCAGATATCGCCAGCTAGTTAACTCGCCCTCTCACCCTCTTGTCCCTCATCCGACACAATGCCCGAGACTCCTTTCGGTTCCAACAACCCATTCCGCCGCAAAGCTCCAGGCTCTGGTGCCCCGCCCCCGCCTGGGCAGCCCGGGGCTCCCGGATCATCACCGCTCCCGGCCTCGGTCGATCTTTCAGGCCCTCCTGCGCCTCTGCCCTCCAGCGACTACTTCCGAAGCCAGCTCCAAGCTCTCCCCCACTCATCCCAGCCGCCGCCCTCGACGAGTTTCCAGAAGCCAAAGGTGGTTAAGAAGGTGCGCGTGCAGTCACCCCCACCATCGTCGCCAGAATCGTCATCGAGTGCGCCAGATACATATCCCCTAGGCGGCAAGGGTGAAGAAGAGAGCAGCACTAGCAGCGATGAAGGAGAAGAAGAAGAAGAAGAGGGCGAGGATCCGTTCAAGGGCGCCCCGTCGCCTCTAAGCCTCTCGGAGGAAGGACAGATAGGCCAGATAGGAACACCACCGCTGTCGTCGCATAGACCTCCAGCAAATCCGTTCCAGAAGACACTAGAGGACAGAGGACAGAATCCCACATACCGGCCCCAGTTGGAAAACCCCTCATCTGGAGGAAAGGGCTCCCTTGACGTGGAGGCCTTCAGGAAGCTGCTTCTGACTGGCCTGGGGGCCGCAACTGGGACAGCCGCCGGTCCCCAGACAGCAAACCCACCGGCACCTACCGGCGACGGTGCCAGCACCACTGACGCATCGTCTATTTCACGGCAGTCCGTATTTGAGACTACCCACCCGCAGGAGACTCCACGAACCTCACATGAAAACTCCGATCCTGGAGATGATGATCAGCTTGGTTTGGTTAGTGAGCCGCTGGCCAAAACCCAGCCGGCACCGTCGACTTTGAGGAAGAAACCTCGGCCTCCAAGCTCTCGCCATGGGAAACTTATAGGGGTTGATTTGAATCAATCAAATAGGAATGCCGGCCAGGTTCCTGGAGGCATACTTCAACCATCCTCACCCAGCCGCGCTGGCCCGAGTTCTTCTCCTGGAACATCACCGCCGAAACAACGTCCATCCACACCTTCAGACGTGAACAAACCCCTTCCACCAGCTCCTGCACGGAGTTCCCTGGACGAGGATCCTGAAAGTATCTTCGACAAGGAGGCAGCCGGAAAAGTGCCCGAGCCAATCCCTGACCCAGACGCAGCTGTGCTACCGCCTCCCCGACCACCGACCCCCCCAAATGCCTCTAATTCGACATCGGCAGCAACGTTGCCTCAAGCGTCAAGAAAACCAGCGCCCCCGCCTAGGAGGAATCCTCACGCCAGGATAGAAAGCAAGGCGTCTATAGCGGCGAGACCCAACGCTACAATGACAGCTGTGGCCCCGAGTGGTGATGAACCCGACACTGCGCGGCGCTCTTCTGTAGACTCGACACGATCTCGTTCCTCCAGCCTCCGCGTCAGCATTCACGCTCCAGTCCCACCGCCGCCCCGGCGGCCGAACCACGGATCCCGCCAATCCGCATCCTTCACCTCGCCCTCGGCCCTCAGCTTTTCCAGCATCGCATCCAGTAACAGCGCCACAAGCCCAACGCTACCCGATCTGGAGCTGTCATCGCCCCATCCGCGACATGGCAACATCGCTGACGCCGTTAGCTCTGCCCCCAGCGCCAGCACACCCTCCGCAGCGGCCGGTACAGGCACGGCAGTCCTCACCAATAGCACCAGCAGTCACGGACATGGGCCGACAAAGCTATCCCCGCCGCCGCCCCCTCCGGCGCGGAACCAGTCGGTCCGCTCGTCTGGCCGCCCGGCCAGCGTGTCGAGCTTCGACGCGACGTCGAGGCGCGTCGGCCGCGAAAAGGACGGTGGCGCGGCCGGGTCCGGGTCTATACCGCCACCGCCACCGCCTCCGAAGAGGTCAAGGGGCGGCAGCAGAGACGGGGCCGACGGGCCGGGGCGGAGGACGAGTGTGGATGGCGTCCGGGTCCTTGGCGGGGCGGTGGTGGAGGAACCGGGGGTAGAGGTGGTGAGGGAGGAGGGCGAGGCGGGCGCGGAAGAAGCCGCGGATCATTCCGCTGCGAACGACATACTGGCGGATCTGGATGCGCTGCAGAGGGAGGTCGACGCGCTGAGGGGGAGGTATGAGCAGCCTGGAGCGGGCGGTGGAGAGGTCGGTAGTTGAAGGTGAGAGGCGGGCGTCGACGGTGTTGAGAGCGATAATGAGGGAGACACCGAGAGCTTAAAAAAGGGGGCGCGGGGGGTTGGGGGGGGGGTCTGCTCAGTTCGAAGGTTGAACTATGAATTTCTTTTCGCCTTTTCTGTTTCTGAATATCCCATCACGGGAATGGGATGACCAGGCATCCCAGACGCATTGGTATGAAGGTAGCCTTGTATACTAAATAAATTCATGGTAGTTGGCAAACGATGCTTTTCTCCCGTCTGGGCGCCAAGTGACGGATTCGTCTACCGATGCCTTGTTCGCACATGTGTCGACTTCTGCGGCTTGCAGGACAGTTTCGGTTGATATTTAAACCCGAAGTCTTAATTATGGTTCCAGGTTTACCTTCTAGGCGGTGTTGTTGGATCATTACACGGCCACCGTCAAAGTTGCCTTGGTTGCTAGTGCTGCTTCGTCATGTCATTCCTCTCACCTGAGGGTGTGGCAGCAAAAGCACGGCTTAAGGGTATTTCTTGATTTGTGGCTAGTTCCCAAATACCTCAACGGAGGGCCCCTGCGAGAGAAGATATCGTTGTTCTTGCCAATTAACTTGGTCGGGCGATCTTGGCCCTGACTACTCAATCAGATCAGCTTTGATCGTTTTGACACAGGTTATGGATATAAGACGTCTACCACTGACAAGGTCTATTACGAAATCCTTGCCGGCCCTGACCAGGCATTTCTAGCATTTCCAACACTTCCTAGCTGCAGAAGAATCCATATTGGCAGAAGCCGAAACAGTAACACATGTACAAGGAGAGACCGCTCAAAGTGCACGGAAGCAATTAACAAACATTCTCGTGCATCCACCAAGATTGCTTGGCAAGCTCTTCGCAAACTGCAAAATCCCATCAGCTTCAGCCCTGGAGCCACACCTATACTATAATAAGGCGGAGGCAATTAAGCCACGGACTCCCTCCATACAACTGGGCTGACTTCAGATGCAACTCCACCAAAGAAACTAATCTTAACTTCCATATACACTACCGCAGTAGTAGACAAGGCGGGGAGAGACCAGGGGGTGAAGCTAAATATGCCCGGCTTACAGGGAAGCCCCACGCAGATCTGATGATGCTTCAACAGTCCCCCAAAACACAATTATAATTATTTTGGTTTTGGCAGCTGGAAGGCCGAGAAATTCGACAAAAAATCGAGGTGAAGTTTATAAATGTAGTCAAGAACAACTCCGTTGAACTTTGTGTGAAACGGGGGAACCAGGAAGCCTCCACTCCAAGAATAAGCTGAAGGATGAACAAGGTAGGTGGCTCAGCCGCAACGCCCCTAGCAAGCACGCCAACCCCCAAAAGGGATGTTTATGAGGGACCAGCTCGCGCAGCAATCCGTAGTTGGATATCGGTTATCCACAAGGCAATTCAATGAGCCTTTCCGCCAATGAAACCATCGTGGCTGGGTACAGCATCACACCATGCCCAGATGAAAGGAACTAGTGCATCTGTCCTAGGCATTCTTTGTGGGTTGTCTGTGTGTTGCCTGCTCTCGGTTCCACCGTCTCCGCTCGTTCGCCATGAACAGCGAAACAGACCCGAATCTCCGGGACCTAGT
This sequence comes from Phialemonium atrogriseum, assembly GCF_030411735.1. Lineage (NCBI taxonomy): Eukaryota > Fungi > Ascomycota > Sordariomycetes > Cephalothecales > Cephalothecaceae > Phialemonium > Phialemonium atrogriseum. The sequence goes on from NW_026848152.1 coordinate 212,210, forward strand.
TTATATATAGCACCTGGTCCGGTCCGGAGCCATGGCCGCCCGCCAGAGCCTCATTCCTTCGCTCATCGCCGAGGCTATGAAGACCCAGTTGTTCTGGCGTATAAGGCAATAACGGCCGCAACTGTGAGCCATCTATATCTCGCTCCCAAATTCCGTGTGGTAGTAAGACCTTACTACGGGAAGGATTTGGCGACATGGCGAGCCATCGGGATCAGGCTCAGTTCGAGCGGGCCGGCTGGCTGCTCAAGCTCCTCATCCCCTTCTGGATCGCACAGATAACGATGCTTTTGGCCTTGATAGGCACCTTCTCGTACCGGCTATCCCAGACGATAAGACATTGGGAAGAGAAAGACAAGGCCGGCAGTCTCCCCATGGTGGAGCTCGTGTAAGTCCCGCCCCCTAAGGATTGCCCCCCTGGTGGGAAGCAGAGGGACTGACAGCCGCTGCCCCTGTAGCTGGGAGTGTACGAATGTCGGCCTCTCCTTGCTGACTCTGGTGCTCAACACCGTCGAGATCGCCAAGACAGTGTCTGAAGCCTTGACGCCCTTCTCGATGGTCTGCACACACGTCCTCAAGCTGACGTGCGCCTTTGCCACCCTCGGCCTCGACATTTTCGTCTACATCCGCCGGAGCGACCAAAACTACTCCATCATCGGCCTTGCCATTGACTGCGGTCTCCTGTGAGCCAGCCCGTTCCCGCATAGCAGCATCCCGATACGGGGATCATCTGCCCCTGGCATACTTACTGACACACACACGCGCCCCCGCCCTAGTGCCGCGACCCTCGTCACCTTCACCTACTCCGTCATCACCTTCCGCCGCCTACGTCGGTACGACGACTACCACCTAACCGCCAACGTCAAGCCCTACGGCTTCCGCGACGGCGGCGACGACACAGAGATGGGCAACCACGTCCGCATCTCCGCGACCAACAAGCGGCGATCCGTCTCGGTGACGAGCGCCTACCCGAGCGTCCCGTACGCCTCCCAGACCGGCGCGGGCCTGTCGAGGTCAACAACAATAACAACAACAACCACATCCGGCGGCCACGGCAGCAGCGAGCCGTACAGCCACCAGCGCGATACCCTCTACGACGGCTACCTCCACTCGCGCCGACACTCGTCGATGATGATGCCGCTGGGCAGTAGCAACAGCGGCGGCGCGGGCCTAGCCGCCGTAGGCGCCGACTTCGGCTGGGGCTCGGGGGCTCCACCGGCGCCGGCAGGCCGCATGGTGGTGCGCTCGGCCAGCTTCGTGGGCGCCGGCGTGGTCCATGCTTCGACGCCGGATGCCGGTGGGGAGGTGGCCCGGAGGGATAGCGAGCATGGTCTCGTGGCTGTGCCTGAGGACGGCGACGACGACGACGACGACGACGACGAGACGGTCCGAGGCGGCGACGACGTCGACGGCGTCGACGGAGGGGCGCAGATGGGGCGGCGGCGGGCGGCGAGCGAGGAGGATACCCGGGCGCTTCTGGGGCCGCGTGGTGGGGAGGATGTTGTCCCGAGAGGAGATATGAACCACCCTGAGACCACCGGGAGGGGCTCAACATAGCGGGGAGGGTTTCCCCCCCTTTCCTGCGGGGGAATATGAAAGGGCGTGGGATGGGAACATGTGGAGTCAGGATGCTCGAATCTGGAACATGGGCAGGGTCGGTCGGGCTTCGGACCATGCTTGTACTGATGATTGACGCGAATGGAATGAATTTCTGTCTGTAAATAGGCATGTATGCTGGCTTATAACGAGGGAGAACTAGGCCAAGGACATACGGGGGGGAGATCTCCCACCGTCTTTCCCCGTCGCTGCTCCCTCTCTTCCTCCGCTCCACTAACCAGTCCGCCTCCCCCCGCGCGTCGAGCCCCCCTTCCAGCGCAGCCTCCCGACCCACTGGGCGAACGCGACGATCTTGGCCTGCTGCATCAGCAGCTCGACGGTGTGGTAGCGGCGGGCGAGGTCCTCGTGGGAGGCGAAGCGGTGGACGAAGCGGTGGCAGGCGCCACACAGCCAGGCGACGTTCTGTAGCTCATCCTGGCGGTGCCAGCCACGCTTGACCGCCTTGGCGTGAACCATGCGCGGGATCAGGTGGTGGTACGACAGGTTGACCCAGTCGCGGCCGCAGATCTCGCAGCACGTCGTCTGCGCCTTCGTCGAGATCGGGGGAGGCGGGGAGGCGGCGGCAGCCGCGACGTACGAGGTCAGAACCGGCGCCAGGAGGGCGGTCGTGCTGGACTGGGCGTCGTCGGGTGTCGCGGAGGGCGGAACGGTGATGATACCGTAGGCGAGGAGGGAGTCGGCAATCGAAGGGTCCAGGGCCGGGAGGACTGCCGAGGAGACGAAGTCCGCCGCCAGCGGGAGGGCGTACCGCTCCTGCAAAGCGGGGGATGAGGCCCAGACGTGGTGCTCTAGGCCCTGCAGGTCCTCCGGTAGAGAGGAGAATATTTCGGACGCAATGTAGTCGATGAACTCGCCGAGCTCTTCGGCGTCCGTCTCCGGCCCGTTGCTGTCGGCCTCGCTTGAGGGTTCGACTGGCGGTCCTTTCTTGCTCGATTTGGCACGGCGCTTGGGCTGGGCCCGCGGCCTCGAGATCTTCTCGATCAGGACGGCTGAGAGGGCATCTTGGAACTGTTCGTAGTTCTTGGCGTATTTCCCCTCTTGCGGGTGGACCATGGCACGTACCTTATTACCCAGGTAGTGAGAACGGAAGAGAACAAGACAAAAAGTGGAAATGGACCGCTGCAAGTGCCGATGACGTCTGGTCGGCGAGACCCGGTCCGGTGTGCGGGAAGCACCTGAGTCTAATATATAAGTAGGTGGTTCCCAAGATCAGGTAGATCGCAGCAAAGCTTCCCCGCAATAATTAAGATACCTGACTCTTCCGTGGCAGGGTCCGGCGAGCTAGAAAGGGCATAGTTAGAAGTGCGAACGACGTGACTAAATCGAAGTGACAATGTTGGGGAACAAGACAATCGTCGCATTCGACCTTTACGGGACCCTCCTCTCAACCGAGTCAATTGCCGAAGAACTCGCGAAGCTCTTCGACGAGGATAAAGCGGCGTCAGTAGCAACGCTGTGGCGCCGCTACCAGTTAGAGTATACATGGCGAATCAATAGCATGGGTAGGTAAGGGGGAACTGGGAAGGCCCGGGTCTAGAAGAGCCTCGGCGCGCTGCGTTCGTTAGGTCCTACTAATCTGACAACGTCCAGGCATATACCGGTCGTTTAGCGACATCACTCGAGGAGCGCTGCAGCATGCCGTGGCCGAGTCGGGCTTGTCGTTGGCGCCGGGTGACGCAGACCAGCTCATGACGGCGTATGACTCACTCCACGTCTTCCCCGAGATCCCATCTGCTTTGAGGGCCGTGGCGGACAACCAGTCTATTGAAGCTTACATCTTCACCAACGGGACCGACGACATGGCCAAGGCCTCGGTTGAGACATCGCCCGACTTGGAGCCTTACGCCGGGGTCTTCAATGGACTCATCACCGTTGACGGACTAAAGGTGTTCAAGCCGGACAGGCGAGTCTATGATGACCTGTCGAGCAAGGTTGGCAAGGATGGGAGAGTGCGAGAAATATGGGTCGTCACTGCGAATCCCTTCGACGCCATTGGGGCAAAGGCCGCGGGCCTCGAGTCAGCCTGGGTTGATCGAGCAGGTAAAGGATGGATTGATCGGCTGGGTGATGTTATCGGCGGAATACAGCCCACTGTGGTTGCGTCTGGCGTTGACCAGGCCATTAGCGAGATTGTGAAGCGGTCGTCGTAGAGGCAGTACATGTACATGGTATGCATTTCAGCCCTACGAGGTGGCGAGGCATCAGGGAGACCGAGGCGGTGCGCTTGATCAGCACTCGCTTACCTGGCAAACCTGGGTTATATTTATCAGAGAGGAGGCCACGGACTGTGCACGCAAACCTAAATAATCAGGGGACAGGGGCTGCAGGTGCCCGATTCGCCAGGTAGCGCCTTCTACGAATAAGGTGACTTGATTAGGGTCACTGGGGACTGAACGATTGGACTCAGCCTTTTGTGTGTGCCACGCGACACACCAAATGGCATGTGCCCGTCCACGATCTACACTTCGAACCTCCTTCTTAGTCGTACCTGCCTGGTGGTACAGGTGGGTAGAGTCCTCACCCATGTGAGGAAGAGGCAATTCCGATCCTTTCTCCTGGTTCAAAAACCTAGGGATTCCAACCAGCTCTCCTCTCCCTCCCTCCCCCTCTCGCCCTCTCGCAACCGGTTTCCCCCTTATCTCCCCCAGAGTGGCCTCTCCATCCCGATACATCCTACATATGGCCAGTAGCTTCACTCGCAATGGCTACCAGGCCTCGATCCGTCGGAAGGACGTTCACGGCTCCCTGGAGGGCGGAGCCGGCAAGGATTATTCCTAACTCGACCCTGTTCTTCGGGTCTCAAATCGGCGGCAAGTCTGTCATCAACTACAGCTATACCGACATGCCTTGGAAGTTGCTGGCATTTGATGTCTACTATTTCTTCACCTTTGCTTGGGCCATTCCATTCATCCTGCTCCCCATCACGCCGTCTGACTCGGGTGAGCTTGACGAGCTGTCTTTCACCCACCAGAACATCTTTTGTATTGCCATCCACTTCATACTCTGCGTATTGCAACTTGCCTTTCTTCTCTCCCTACCCTTCGCCGTCTTGTTCCCACTGTGGACCGTCGCCCTGGGAATAGCCCTGTTTACTCTCGTCAACTATGGCCTCTGCACCTTCCTGAACGGCAAGGAAACCGAGTACCATTCCGACCCTCAATATGCCCCCGAGTTACCAGAGCACGACCACGAGCAGTGGATATTCATCAACGGTGTCGCTGTTGGGCAAGTAGAATGCCCTCTTGATACGAGGCACCTCTCAGCGTCCAAACTAACCATCAGACAAAAGGGAGCACTGGATGAAGAACAACCTCAATCGGCTGGCACTCACGTTCAAGCGACCGGTACTTGGAATCCATAACAAGACGTGAGAAGAAAACCCAGATGAACCCTTTGGACGCTGTTTCTCACCACTCTGTAGAAATGGCATCTTCTTAGACATTGTGGAATGCCTAGTCCAACGTAGTCTCGGTTACGCAACTTCAGATGTTCGCGTCTGCTATAGCATCATCAAGGAGAAGTTGTACAACCCCAAGTACTCCAAAGTTATCTTCATCCTGCACTCGCAGGGCGGAATCGAAGGCAGCCTCATCCTCGACTGGTTACTGCAAGAGCTCCCCCAGGACTTGCTATGCAAGCTAGAGGTCTACACCTTTGGGAATGCGGCCAACCACTTCAATAACCCGCACCGGTACGTTGGCGCTCAAGCACAAGCGATGAGGAACCCGGCCTTGGCATCTGTCGACGCATCTCACACGGCCGATGGCAATGGGCACGCCTCGTCTCGCCCACCAACGCCCACCTCGCCGCCGCCCGAGGGATCGGACGGCGATAACTCGGCAGCGGCAGCGGCAGGACCCGCCCCTGCCCCTGTCCGTGACCAGCCCTCACACTTCGCCCTCCGCAGCGAGACCTCGTCCACCAACCCGGCGTCGGTGTCGTACCGCGCCATCGGCCACATCGAGCACTATGCCCACACTACCGACTTCGTCGCACTGTGGGGGGTCCTGCACTTCGCGACATCGGCTCGGGGCTCGCCCATCCTGCCGCGCTTCATCGGCCGCGTCTTTGCCCGCACGTCGGCGCGCGGCGGCCACCAGCTGTGCCAGCACTATCTTGACGGCATGTTCCCACTGGCCCGAGACCCGGCCACGGGTCTGCCAGCGAGGGATGAGCGGGCCGGGGGCTACGTTGGGTGCGCCGACGGGGAAGGCGAGAATGAGTTCATGGAGAGCGAGGTCGTGGTTGGAGCGGAAGGAAGCGAGCTGGACATGGCGAGGGAGGCGATGGAGCTAAGTTGGCTGGGCACCGGGCCAGATGTCGAAGTAGAGGTAGAGGTAGAGGTAGAGGTCCACGCCGGTGGGGGAAGTCCCGTGGAGCCGAGGGGGCGGTACAGGAGCCGGGCGTGCCGGGGGAAACCTCCAGGCGCGAAGATGAAGGTCAAGGATCTGAGTAGGCTGTGGCAGTACCGGAACGGGAAGAGTCCGGGTGAGAAACCGCCGCTGCTAGCTACGGACCCTGATGGCTTTGTCCGAAATGCGACCATGTGAGGAGATCACAATGTGGTGGGACACACGACTCGCTGCCCGGCTGTGATACCAAAGCCATCACCACTCGATGTAAGCAGCCTCTGTTTGCGTCAGACAAATGGTGGGGCAGACGGGACGGCATGTAGCAGATAAAACCTTTGCACTGCCACGTTTACGTTCCATTGGCGTTCTCGACTCCGAAGGAGAAGCCTGGGCAAAAGTTGTGCTGTGGTCCTTCAGGGTTGGAAATCGAATGACCCTTTCCGTTTCTAATGGCTGTTGACTGTTACGCGCACACGTAGTGGAATACCTACGAAGCCTACCATAGATACTCAAAGATTGAACTCTAGTTTGGCAGTCGGAACTTCGCAAGTTGCTGTAACATTTACGACGGTACTATTTTGAAGGTACTGATACAGCCTAGCCCATAATGCTCGCAAATTAGGGCCTGCCTCCATGGACAATGACCTCATCGGCCTGTTTGGATCTACACTACTTGGGGAATCTCAACTCTCAGACCTCCCTTTGTTTAGACTTGGACACTGAAAATCCTGGCTGAGCTTCCTTGCAGCTACCTAATCTCCCAAGCCCCTCGGCCCCTAATAAGACAAAACGAGAAATAACCACGGAAAGGGAGAAGACAGAAAGATGGAAAGAGAGGTAGGGATAGAAGGCGGGCAATTATCATTAAGCAATTATTGAATGGGGTAGGTATCCGAAGAGTTACTTCGAACTTCGTAGGCTTGTGCTGTTTGTGAGCAGTCAGGATTTGCAGAGTACCTACACAGTAGTGGGCGCCACGGTAACTGCACTTCCAGTCGGTCGGGATCCGCTACAGAGCCAAGCTGGCAGGACCCTGGAACGCTCCCCTACACCGAATTGCGCACTAACTTGGGTCGGGTCACATGCGTACATGTACGGAACTACGGATGGATACCTTTCGCGTTGGCCCCACGTCCAGCTGCCACAGCCTGGCGTGGCACCTCCACCTTCCCACGCTTCGCTCCCCTGGTTGCCAACGACTCCCAATTTCCCGCTCTTCAGCCAAAACGAGCTGGCCCTTCATTCAGTCCAACCCCGACTCCGCAAATCGCCGTCTCTCCCTCCTCAGTCCTCCCAAGCTTTCGCTGCGAACCATGTCTGCCGGGCCTGCGATGCGATGCCGACAGTGCTGAATCGAATCGCCGTCCTTGCCGCTGCACCTTCCACAGTTGGCTGTGGCAGCCATCCGGTCTCCTTCTCCGGCCCAGCAGTGGTAACAGCTGCACGCCTCGTCATCAGCCTCGGCCTCGACCTCGACCTCGACCTCGATCTCGACTTCGACACGGCTTTCCTGAGCATGTCCTCCTCCGCTGCACGCCAGTAGACAGAACTAGTTCCCGACCGAATAGCGCCCATCCTGTACCAATTTCATGCATTTGGCTCCCGAAATGCCCTCTTTCATCAACAGCGAGAACTCGCCTGTCTATTCCCAGTCTTCAGCTATCGTCCACCTCGATCCGTCTCTCCAGTACGGTCTCTCGGACGAGAAGGCCAATGGGCACATCCTTCTCGCATCACAATCGCAATCCACCACAAATGACAGCTTTTATGAGAGCTCGACACACTCAACACAGACATCAGACCTCTCCGAACCCCAGCCCCAGCCCCAGCCCCAGCTGAATGGAGAGCGCTTTGGCCCTCCCACCATGAACCACTTATCCGAAGGAACTCATGGTGGAGGAATGAACGGTGTGACCGACGGCTCCTCGGGCGACAAGGAGCTGCCGTTGCCGAATGGCCACGCAAACACGACCCTGACCCTGCCCGACCGGTCGCTTCATCCACCCCCTCCTTCGAGGCTATCAAAAGACGCCGACCCTCCACCGTCGAGCCCCAGAGATGCACATTCGCGAAACTCCCGAGCCTCAGTCAGCTCCGGAACCGGCGGCTCTATACAACAGTCGCCCATAGAGATGTACATGCAGCCGGTGCATAAGGGGGATATTCGTACGGTCGACAGCTCTGCATCGACATCTGCGGCCAGTCCCCCCAATGCTCTACACGCCAACCTTGCTTCCCTCAGTATGTCATCCGCACTGCCCACAACGACGAACCCGGATGCCAACCAATCATTGCAACACTCACCGCACCGATTTTCGTCTCCCGCCTTAGGTTCTACAGCAGCGACTCCTAGCTCCTCCGGTGCTTTGCACGGCCCCCCCGGCTCTGGTCTAAAGCAGCGTCACACACTAGAAGTACCCAGGGCCGCACCAGCTCGCGGTTCAAGAGATGGGGTCGATTCGGCTTTTGCGAGCGGCAGATTTTCGCCCACAGCTGCTGTGACGACTGCCGTGGCTGGGGCGCGAAGAACATCGCTGAGCCTTGCTAGGAGGAACACACGCTCGCTGCATTCTGATATACCCCGCGATGAGATCGTGCCAGACGAGGACGCTCTCCGTTGGGCCGAGGCATACAGGGCAAAACGAGCAAGCAAGAGGAAGCGGGTTGAGCGAGAGGACGACGATAGGGTCCTAGTGGGGATCAAAGTCGACGAGTCGCATGCCAATTGGGTCACAGCTTATAATATGTTGACCGGCATCAGAGTCTCAGTGTCCCGAACGAACGCCAAACTCGATCGCCCATTAACTGACGCTGACTTCGAGGCCAAGCAGAAGTCTACTTTCGATATGTGAGTTGCATCCTTTACGCCCTTAGCTGTGATGTCTCTGACTTTTATAGCGCCGGAAATGAGCTTGTCCCTTCGGCAAAGTATGACTTCAAGTTCAAAGACTATGCCCCATGGGTCTTCCGTCACCTCCGTGCTCTCTTTCGCCTCGACCCTGCCGACTATCTTATGTCGTTGACCGGTAAATATATACTCTCCGAGCTTGGTTCTCCCGGCAAGAGCGGGAGCTTCTTCTACTTTTCCCGAGACTACAAGTATATCATCAAAACGATCCATCGCTCGGAACACAAATTCCTCCGCAAGATCCTCAAGGACTACTATCAGCATGTCACCGATAACCCGAACACCCTGCTCTCTCAGTTTTACGGCCTGCATAGAGTCAAAATGCCATACGGAAAGAAGATTCATTTCGTCATCATGAACAACCTCTTCCCCCCGCACCGAGATATCCACCAGACCTTCGACCTAAAGGGTTCCACCGTTGGCAGGGATTTCATCGAAGATGATCTCGACAAGAACCCAAGGGCTACCCTGAAGGACCTAAACTGGCTCCGGCGGCGACGACGTGTGGAACTGGCCCTGGAGAAGAAGAGGCTCTTCCTGGACCAGCTCCAGAAGGACGTGGGGCTGCTTCAAAGACTCCAAATCATGGACTACTCTCTCCTTATTGGCATCCACGATCGCCAAAGAGGCAACGAAGAGAATTTGCGGGACAAAACACTGCAGATCTTCAACCCTGGCGGGGATGTCCCAGAGGAGTACGACCCCCAGTCAGTTCTGATGAGGACTCCGTCCAAGTTGGAGAACCAGCGGAAAGCGAGAGAGTTAAGGCAGATGATTAAGTCCGAGAGACCCATTCCAATGGGCCAGAGCAGCAGCCGAATGCCCGACGAGCTCGACGAAGGTCATAACAGGCCAGGTTTTGTCTTCAACCAAGACGATGGCGGCTTTAGGGCAACTCATGAAGACGGTTCGCCCGCCGACGAGATCTACTACCTTGGTGTCATTGACTGCCTCACCCATGTAAGTCGTGTGTGAAAAATGCCCCTGTCGGACGCGAGCTGACCCTTGCCCAGTATGGAATCATAAAGAAAATCGAGCATTTCTGGAAAGGGCTGTCGAGTGATAGCACGAAGATATCTGCGCTTCCGCCGCAGGAATATGGCGAGCGATTCATGAACTTCATCTCTGGTGTCACTATGTCTGCCGAGGAGGCGGCCAGAGAGGCCCAGGAAAGGGACCAGGCTGCAGCGGCGGCTGCAGCTGCCAGTAACGAGAGAGAGCGCGTGGGTCCTCAGAGTAGCCCTACCGCTCCTCACTCGACAACGAACGCCACACCGATACTAAACCTGCAGCCCTCCTCGCCATCCTCTACGCTACCCTCAAGTCACAGATTACCCCAAGCCGACGTAACGGTTAGGCGTGCGATGTACGAGGCGCACAGTACCGAGATGAATGGTGCACACGAAGACTACGTTCCCGATCGCGTTCTGAAGACTGCCGTCGCAACAGCGGCAGCCGCGGCCGCGGCGGCAGCGAGATCTGGCTCTTCGAAACCCGGCCCGGGGTCTAGCGCAACGCGCAGCGAGCGTCATGAATCCACAACAAGCGCATCTCAAGCAGCAATCTTACCAGTGGTGGAGGAGGCGACTGAGGGGCTCTCGACCGCAGCGCAAAGCCGGAATAGCCATGTTAGTAGTCTAGCGACAGTAGAAAGCGACGGACGGCCCCTGACTCCTGCGAAGGACGGCGAGGAAAGGGAGGCTGGCTTCGGGAATCCACTCCTGGGAGCTCAACGGAACCCCGGTGTGGGTAGGGGGCCCCCAACACCGCCAAAAACTGGATACGGCAAGGGAACGTACTTGAAGCCGCAGAGTGCTGACAGTGGATACGGAGTCACGGGGGAGGCATTTAACGGACACGCGTTGAAGAGGACCACTGGGTCCCAAGGGTCTCAAGGGTCACTGCATGGCCGCTCTCAGATCATCGGTCGCGACAGTCTCGACAAGGCATTGCCACCACTGCCGAGGGACGACGCTTGGACGCACGAAGTGTCTTAGGAGAGCTTCCTGCCAAATCCGAGATACAAGCTGGGAATCAGATTTTCTCCCGCGAGAGGCACCAAATGGGGAGAAGATGCCAATGTTTGAGCGCGTCTCTCTCCCTATCAAGTGTCAGGAGATACTCTGAGGTGGACCTGGAGAACCTCACAACTGGAAAAGAGCATACATGACCTGGGGTTACCTTGGGAGAACACAGTTGTCATACATTGGGAAGGAGAGGTATTGATTAGGACGACCTCCTGTGCCCGGCACAACCACGCACGGCTTTTCATTTTCTCTTTTTTTCTACCATCAACCCTAGCAAGCAAGACATGATACCACTATCGCATCGACAGCATAAACTTTAGTCTTCTTCCTTTTTTTTCCCCCTCCGTTCTTCCCTCGTCAAACGTTTCTTTGTTCAATATTCAGTCTTGTCGCAGTTGGATCATCGTTTCCTATGTCTGGCATAGACTGCAAGGCCGTTTGCTGTGAATGACGGCTTTCTTGCACATAGACCCTCCTGTCTCGGGCAGTGGGCCGATAGCTTTACTGGGCTGCCAGGTTGAAGATAAAGACTCGAATAGTACTAGCTGGGGGGTCCTTCCCTGTCCTCGAAGGAATCTAGGGTGATGACGGCCTTGGGGGACGCGCGAGGCACGGCAAGGACGGAGTTCAATACGTTTGTACATATCTGCTGCCGAGATACCTTTATAGACATTATTGGATGGTGGATACGCCCAGCACAACATGTGTCGGGAGACACCCTTTTGTCCGTCTGTTTCGGGAACCTCACGAGGCACCGGATGTTTGTCAAAAAGTGGTGACGACCTATATAACCCTTATGCCCTCCTAACGCCGTCATGCATGCCGTATATTATATACAGTGAATGGTTCCACACTTATCATCACACCTCTTCCTCTTACTAGTACGCTGTCATATCCGCCATACATCTCGCCCGCTCACCGCTTTGAGAAGTCACTCTGGATATCCATCTTGTTGGCACCTTGTGCTTCCAACTCCTTCAGTCTCGCCTGTTTCTGGATCTCTTGCACGCGCCATTTCTTAAAGTATGTAACCTGTTCCATACACGTCAGAAAAGAGTTGCCTAGCCTATACATAACTCGTTGTAAAAAAAGAAAACCCCATCCCAGCCTGGGATTTCAAAACTCACCCACTGGGCGGCGCAATCCTTCTCAAACTCGGCGCCCTGGCGACCGCAGGCCTTGGCGGCGCCCTTCTCGTCCTTGAGGGCGTCGACTATGCCGTTCGCGTCGAGGCAGGCAAAGTAGGCGTCGCGGGCCACGTAGCAGCGCTGCCGCTCGGTGCGGGACGGGGCCACGGCGCCGGAGCGCACCTCGTCGGCGCGCCGGTCGGACTCGTTGCGGAAGTAGTCCAAGAGGCCCATGGCTTTTATTTCCCTTTCTTTGTCTCTGGAGGATGGGGAGAGGTTGAGGTCGGGGTCGAGGAGTTGGGTTGGTCACTCAATTGTTGGGAACACGGGTCGTGAGATTGATGGGATGAGTTGCTCGTTAGGTCAAGTAGTCATAGCTCCAAAGCTCCCACTTAGTCCAATCTTGAATTTTAGATGGGGGACGCACGTGATGGGCAGAATAGAAAGGTGGTGTGCCGAATTAGGCTTAGCGGATCCCAGACCTCGGGGCCTGACGTTGTCAACCGATAATAAGCCAAGGATGTGTCGCAAACGCAACAACTCACCGCAATAGACGACAAGAAAAGAAACACACGAATAATTTTGATGCGGCGACAAGGAAGCTGATTCAGCGGCTGAAGCGGCTTACTGTCTTAATACCAGTATTGGATATACCGCCCGACGACCTGCCACGATTCGCGGCGCCAGCCAGAACGAAGGACATGCTCGATCAGTAACAGCTTCGAAACTTCTACCACAGGCAGTCAGCATCTATCACCCACCGCCACGCAAAGGGGGCAACCTACTCTCAGTGTCCCCGCCGTCATCCCGATTACCACTCTCCGGGCGACAGAGCTTCCTGATCCGATTCACGACACCGCCCCGAGTCCTTCCTAAGGGGAAAGGGGCTCGCCGACCCATCCACCCACTCACCCCCCCCGGGGGGGGGGGGGGGGGGGGGGGCGGGGCGGGGGCGGGGGGGGGGGGGCCGCCGGGGCGCGCCCGGCCGCGGGC